>NC_143480.1:64775767-64958267 GCF_027475165.1 Benincasa hispida | reverse complement strand
TTTGAAACTAGAATTTAATGTGAGAGCAAATTTTAATGTTTTGAATGTTTTCTTTATGAATATTATTTTTAGGGGACCCTAAATAAAAATTTTATTTATTTATTATTTATATGTTTTCTAGTTTATTTTGGAAAAACTATCCTTATTGTGTTAATGAATTTTTTTGTTGTCAAAATATCTAGGTTTTAAATGTGTATTTAATTGTAACGGCCTTTGTCAGAGTACTCGAAAGGCCGGGTCGTTACAATAATTATACTCAATGTATATATTCATCTAAGTAACATGATTGTACATGGAATTGAAAGTTAATTATTACTAATTATGTTGGTTGTTCAGTCATTTGTATTATTTAGAATGGGTAATTGAACTTAACGTTTTAGAATTGCAGTGTGTTTGTGAAAATAAATCTAAAATATTAAAATTGTATACCAAAACAGTAATGATATAACAATGATTGTACATGGAATTAAAAGTTAAAGATTACTAATTTATGTTGGTTGTTCAGTCATTTGTATTATTCATAATGGGAAATTGAGCTAAACGTTTTAGAATTACAGTGTGTTTGTGAAATCAATCCAAAATATTTAAATTGTATACCAAAATAGTAATGATATAACAAGTCCAAATCACTTGCTACATACATTATTCATTTATGTTATTGAGGATTGGAAATTGAGTTGCATGCTTTATAATTGCAATGTGTTTGTTGTCATTAAACTTTATGTATGTGCAATGTGAAAAGTTCAATTCACCTAATATTACAAACAATTTATGTATATGCCCTTTGGACGATTGAGACTTTAACAAGATCATTTTATTGATGTTATTTAGTATAGGGCTGGCCAGACAAACTGTTCCATGAGTTAGGACACTTTAGAATTACAGTGTATTCTGTGCCATTTTACCTCATGTACCCATATGGAATGGGAATAATATTCTTAAGGATATTCTTGATGGTGGTCCAATGACCCTGTCCTGGATTAAACTGATATCTACTAACTATCCCCAGATATCTGGTCGAGTACACAATATAGCATACATCAAATTGCCAGTGACAGATACATAGGGGACCCATCTCATCTCCTCAACCTCTTGAGGTGTCTTAGGACACATTTCCTTAGACAATATAACTCCATATCGAAAAGGCAGTAGGACCCTTTTGGATTTCTGTATCAAGTACTTGAGCAACATCTTGTCAATATACGATGCTTGAGACAACGCTAGCACTTTGTTCTTTCGATCCCGAAAGATCTGAATACCCAAAAAAAACTGAGCCTCTCCCAAATCTTTCATTTGGAGTTGGATAACTAGTCAGTTTTTAACTGATGTCAGTAGACATACACTATTTCCAATGAGTAGGATATCGTCTATATACAACACTAGGAAAACTACTGAACTGTTGATGATTTTCTTGTAGACACAAGGCTCATCAACGTTTTGGTCAAAGCCATATGATTTGATCGCAGTATCAAACCGAATGTTCTAAGATCAAGATGTCTGTTTCAGCCCATAAATGGACCGGTTTAGTTTGTAAACTTTTTGCTCTTGTCCTTGGTCTATGAATCCCTCGGATTGCACCATATAAATGGTCTCCTCAAGATTACCAATCAGAAAGGTAGTCTTGACGTCCATTTTCCATATCTCATAGTCATAATATGAGGCAATAGACAGGAGGATGCAGATAGACTTTAACATGACAACAGATGATAAAGTCTCCTCATAGTCAACTCCCTCCACCTAGGTATAACCCTTTGCCACAAGTCTAGCCTTGAAGGTTTGTACCATCCCATCGGCACCCCTTTTCCTTTTGTAGAACCTTTGCAACCTATAGGTTTTACCCCATCGAGTTGATCTACAAGATCACATACTGAGTTGAAGTACATTGGCTCCATCTCGAGATCCATGGATTTGACCTATTCATCCTGGTCAACATCCTCCATTGCCTTATGATAAGACAACGGATCCTTAATCTTGCCATCGGATACCATAGCAGGATTTCAGTGAAACCCATATAGCGAACAGCTGGGTTCGCAACCCTTCCACTACATCGAAGTTCCCTCAACTCTTGAGGTGGAACTGACCTACTAGATGAAATTCTATCAACAACTCTTGTTGATGGAACAGGCCCTTCAATAAATCTTGTTGAAGTTTCAGTAGTTTCATTTGAAAGTGCACTTAACACGATCTTACTACGTGGATTGTGCTTCCTCATATGATCCTCCTCTAGGAAGGTAGCGTTGGTTGACATAAACACTCTATTTTTCTTAGGATCATAAAAGTAACCCCCTTGTGTACCTTTGGGGTAGCCTACAAATAGGCATAGCCTCGAACGTGGATCCAATTTCTTTGGATTAGCCTCAAGCACATGTGCTGGGCAACCCCATATGCGGAAGTGACGCAAACTAGCTTTATGCCCATTCCACAACTCCAAAGGTTTTCTTGCAACACTCTTGGAAGGAATATAGTTGAGGATATAAGCTGTAGTCTCAACTGCAAAACCCCAAAATGAATTTGATAAGGAAGCATAACTCATCATCGACCGAACCATGTCCAACAAGGTTCTATTTCTCCTCTCCGCTACACCATTTTGCTGAGGTATACCCAGCGCTGAGAGTTAGAAAACGATTCCATGTTCTATCATATAGTTCTAGAACTCAGAATCCAAAAACTTTCCAACCCGATCCGATCAAAGTATTTTAATCCATTTATCCAATGCATTTTCAACTTTAGCCTTGAACTCTTTGAACTTTTCAAATGATTCAGACTTCCATTGCATTAAATAAACATACCCATACCAAGAGTAATCATCATAAAAGTGATGAAATACTCATAGCCTCCCCTAACTCGCACATTCATCAGACCACAAAGGTTTGAATGCACTAACTCTAGAGGCTCTTTGGCTTGATAACCTTTTCCAGTAAAATGTCTTTTAGTCATCTTGCCTTCTAGGCAAGATTCACACACCGGTAAAGAATTTTCCTCTAACTCGCTTAGAAGTTTATTATTCACCAATCTCTCAATCCTATTGAGATTGATGTGCCTAATCGAAGGTGCCAAAATTGGCATTTTCCCTAGGAGAAACCTTAAGTCGTTTATTTTGCATTATGACAGTTTTAAATGTCTTTATGATATGGAGGGAATTTGTCGCTAACGGTCTTAGCACATACAATTTGTTTTCCACTTTTACTGAACAAATCTCAATTCCATCTTTAAGAATAAACACTTTATTCAATTCAAAGTGAAGAGTATATTTACATTGTATCAGGCACTTTACAAAAATTAAGTTCCGCTTTAACTTGGGAACTACATAAACATCATTCAAAATGATAAATTTCTTCTATAAAGTTAATTGGAGCCCTCTCACTACCACAGTTGAGACGACGTGCTCGGTGCCTACTCGCATCATCATCTCTCTAGCATAAAATTGCCGCTAGGATCTAATCCCCTGAAAAGAAGAACAAACATGATTAGTGGCCTCAGAGTCAATAATCCAGGCAGAATCATCCTTCTCCACTAAATAGGTTTCCAAAACTAGTAAATCATATTTACCTTGTGGCCTGAGTCTTCTTCTTCTCCTTCAATCAACGAGGACAGTTCCGCTTCCAGTGCCCATCCTGGTTGCAGTGGAAACACTTTTCTTTGTCAACCGGTGCTGATTTCCTTCCCTGCTGTGTGACAGGTTATGGATTAGCAGGTGTCTTCCCGTTCCCTTTACCACCATTCTTCTTCTTCCACTTGAAAGTGTTAGAAGATGAAGGTGCAGATTTAGTCCCTGAGGTCGAACTTCGATGGAATTTCTTTGATGATGAAGCAAAATTTACCTCATCAACTTTCTTCTCCTTACTTTTCAACAAGGATTGGAATGTCTGCAACTCATTGAGGAGAGTTGTAAGGGCATAGTCAACCTTGTTCAATATCAGGTTACCGACAAAGTTCAAGAAGCTATCTGGCAACGAATGCGGAATGATGCTAACCTAGCTGCCCTCATTGATATGTGACCCATTCATCTCTACCACATTGAAGTGGACCATCATGTTTAGTACATGTTCACGAACAGAGGTGCCTTCCTCCATTTTGGAGTTGAAGATGCTTTTAAGAGCTTCATGCTTGAGCTGTCCAGACGATTGTCCGAACATTCATCGTAGGGACTCCATGATCTCATGTGCTGAGACCATAGGCTCATGCTTCTTGGCCAAAACGTCATTTAGACTGGCCAAGATGTAAGCTCGGACCTTTTCATTTGCTTATGTCCATCTCTCATAAGCCTCCCGAATATTTGAGTGGCGTTGCGAGTAGGAATAGGAGGATACTTCTCCATAAGGAAGAACCTCAGTTCATCGATGATCAATATTGTAGTTATCATGTGTTTCCAACTAGCGTAATTTTTGCCAGTCAACTTATCGACAATTATTAGAGCTAATGTGGCTGTAGCCATTATATTGTTGAAAAAAGAACAAAGTTAATGAGTCTATGCAATACCACTTGAAATACCAATTTTAGTTTTAGCAAAATAGTTTCCATGTACCCTAAGTGAAAAGACATTTATTTCGCAATAATGCCTCAGCGAGGTAGGACAAAAGTCACTAGTGGGGTTACCAGATGCCCCTTCACTGGGATGAGACACTCTCAACCATTAGGTAGAAACAACTCTTGTAACTGACCCTAACAGTTACCATTTTTGGGTCCAGAACTGTTAACTTTTAACAATTCTACGTAAGTGTAACTCCTCATTTTCGGCCCTAGAATCCCGTCCTAATGCGCCCAACATAGGGAAAAAGCATATTAGGAAAAAAGATTAAAGCGACCTTATCCTATATAGGAGATCAGATAAAGAGTCGTGCAAAACTGCCATCCTATAGAAGGACACTCCCAGGGTGCCTCGAGGCGATGCACAAAAACGTTATCTAACCTAATGAGAAAGACCGTGGGATATGTTGTCGTATGTCGCGCTCCCACTTACTATGAACATTATCTCCATTCACCTTGGATTTACCTACCCAAACATCATCCTTTAGGGAGACACTCTCAGGGTGCCACGAGGCTAAGGATAGATCTCACGGTGTGAACATAAAAGGAGAAACATGAAGAGGTTTAAATGAAGTATCATATACCTCAAGTACCTCCCACTGAATGTTCTACTTAGGAGTTCATTAACTTAGACCATTTGACTACTTATTTTATCTAAGTCGGTTTAATTTGCTAAAAAAAACAACTTTTGTCTTTGAAATTAAACAAGTTCAAGTCAAGTCCCATTAAACTCTTTAACGAACTATCCTCAAATTTGTATGCATGCATCAAATCTATCTAATTCACCTTTTTAGGTAGGTTCCCATGCAAGGGTGTTCTATTTCTGTCAGCTTAAGTACCCCAGCCTAGACAGAACCCCGCCTTAGACAAAAGATTCCTTATAGATAGATTTGCTACACTTTTAATATTATTAGTCAATTTAATCTTATTAAACTAATTAAAAGATTAAACCTTAGGTTTCTAATCTCATTAGAACCACAATCTTAGGTCTATCTCCATCAAGTTTTAAAACTCTTTTAAAATCATGATTCAAGCATAAGTTCGCATGCATGTTTTTCTTATTGATTTTAGTTCTAATTTCCCTTATATCTCTTATAAAAGAAACAACCAAAACCTATTCACATTGCTATGCATAACTAGGTATTTATAACTCTTATAAATTTAACCTATGTGTCATGCTTCATGCAATGTCTATTCATTACTATATATAACTCTTATATACTTGGTAATGAACTAAGCAAACATGCTTCCATATACCCTTATACTATAACACTTATAATATAAAGATGATACATGTCCATGCTTAATGCATGAATAAATATAACTCTTATATTATATGATGCATGAGCATGCTTTTATGTAATTAAGTCATACAAACTACTATATCATAACACTTACAGTATAGAGATGATGCATGACCAATTTAGAGGTTGTTGGGGGGTCTGTATGGAATGAGTTTGTAATGTAATATAATTAAAAACTCATGTTTGGATTGAGCGTTTTTGACCAATTTGTAATACTAAACTCATTCCATTCTCATAGTTTTCAACCCAACCTTTTTCCCACCGTTTTCACACTCACGAACCCATTTCTATTTCGCCCTTGATTCCTCATGAATTCCAGCATTTTAATTTTTAGTAATCTTGATTACATTCCAGCTTAATCTCTACTCTTTTTATAGTGAAAATTAGATTCTTATGTTTCTATTTAAACATTTTATCCTGATTACCTTTATTCTATTTTAATTGATATACTAAATTTGAAAACAAGAGATCTAAGGGAGAATTAGTGTTTATAGGCTTAATTTTCAAAAACTAAAAACCAAAAACTATAATTACCCAATCTGCCTTAATCTTTTTTCTACATAATAAAGGCAGAGATTCAAACTATATACGTTTAAACTAGGATCTCACAGGAGTCACAACTCATGGACCGAAGACTAAACCAACCGCCTAAAAGTATTTTTTTCTTTTTTTTTAGTTCAAATCTCATAAAAACATATTAAGAAAACTATCTTTTTAGTCCCTGAGTTTTTATGAATAGGTATATTTGGTCTCTAAGTTTTTAATTTGGAAATTTTAGTCCCTCACTTTTGAAAAATAGATTTAAATGTCTCTCCTCCTATTTTGGGTTATTTAGATTGGGGGTTATTTTGAAAGTTAATTGGAGAAAATGATGCTTTCCAACTTATTTAGGGAAAAATGGGAGTTTTTTTTGTCCCCATTCGTTCCCCCTGTACGCCACATTAAAAAAAATTAAATCGGCCAGATGCGACTATTGAACACGATCGTTTAGTAATTGTTTAGTAAATTACTATGCGATCGTTTAGTAATTTATACACGATCGCTTAGTAATTTATACACGATCGCTTAGTAATTTATACACAATCGCTTCAATTTTTCTGTATAACACCAATTATATTCTGTACAACACCAATTATTTTGTACAAATTTGCACTATACAATATGTATTTTTAGCACCAATTATATTCTATACAACACCAATTGTATTGTACAATATGTAATCTTAGCACAAATTTATCTAAACGATCGCTTTGTTAAATGTACAACACCAATTGTATTCTACAAATTTAGTACAAATTTATCTAAACGAAAACTAAACGATCGCATAATAGTTAGCTAAACGATCGCTTAGTATTATCTAAACGATCGCATAACAAAACCTAAGCGATCACTTAGTATTAGCCAAACGATCGCTTTATAAATTAGTATACGATTGCATAATGGATATCTAAACGATCGGGTAACATTTAGCTAAACGATCACTTATATTAGCTAAACGATCGTTTAGTATTATTTAAATGATCGCTTAGTATTCTCTAAACGATCGTTTAATAAAAACTATAGTGGATAGCTAAACGATCGCTTAATAAAAACTATAGTGGATAGTAAACGATCGCTTAGTATTCTCTCCGATCACTTAGTAATATCTAAATGTTCGCTTAGTGAAATTTTTCAAAAAAATAATAAAATAATAAAATATTTTCGCTATTATTTTTTTCATTCTTTTAACAACTCAAAACCAACTCTTTCATTACTTATGTTTTTTTACAGTTAATAATATTTCATTTGTTTAATTCTAAATCATTCTTATCTAAAATCAACTATCTCACTATCTCGTTTTTTATTTTGATAGTAATATTAATAGTTTTTTAACAGTATAAACAATAATGTTATTTTGAGATTAAGAAATTGCTATGATTGATTTGATAGCTATGATTGATTTGATATACTCAATATTAATTTTTAATTTCAAATTAATTTTTTTGTTTTAAATTGTTAGAAACTTATGCAAAAATATAGATAATAACTTTTGACTATTGTAAATAATAGTCAAGGTTCTTTAGGATGTGTTGTAGACTGCAAGTGCATTTTCATAATTGAATTTCATTAATAAATTTAATCATATGTACAATGTTATTTATTCACGACTGGAAGAAGATCCTCTATTATGCCTAGATCGATCATGTTGAGTGACATAGTATCCACGATCGTCATGCTCTCTTACACTTGATGGTTGACTTTCCTCTGCAAAGTATATACCCTCACTACGTTGTCGATATGTAACATACTGGTCATGGATATTTGGATGGACATGTGAAGTTTGTCCTTCTTCCATGCTTAGTGTACTGAGGGTTGTTGGAAAAAAAAACAAATGTTGAGGGAGAGGACAACATGGAAGTGTACTGATCGAGTGGCGTTGTTGGATATTCATTCTGAACATTAGGTCGAATAGGAACATCCTCATGTCTTGTTGGATCACCTTGTTCTTCTATTGGAATGTTACAATTGAAATATCGCACTCAATATATCGAGGTTTACGCAAGGCTCTTTGAGCAGATATCGACAAATTTGGAAACTCGGCTTGAAAAAGAATTGAATAACAAGTTAATGACTTTAAAATTTATTTTGGTGTCAATGAAGAAATAAAATCAAACAATCATAGTAAACAATAAACTCATACCAATAAGTGATAGGATGCTCCTGCTTTAGGTATATACTGCCTGCTCACAGTGGAATACCATTCAATATATCTAGGCTCGATACCTACACCGTTGTTAATAGGAGGTCCATTAACAACCTAACTCTGTCGATTTTCCCATATTGTAATTTGAGAAGCCAAATATGTAATCCAATCTCGCTCATGCCTGCCCCTTAGATCGTGTGAATGAAGTCGGGCGTCTGTGTTGCAAGGTTGAGAAATTTATTGCAACATCCCAAATTGACGCATCACACGATCTGGATGATGCCACTACACAATAAAGAAGCATATGAGTGGACATCTGGATGTCCATATCTCATTGCCATCGAGACAGTATCACGACAATAGTTGGATCAGATGATTATATGGCTCTCAAATAATCTGCATGCATATGTGTCAAAAAATGAATTAACCCAAAGATTGAAACATTACGAATATATGATATATGAATGAATAAAATATTACTTGGTTAGGCATATGTGTATTGAGTATGTGCTTATACTGTACTAGAACATGCGTAGGTACTCCAATTATAGAATAGTTGTCATTCCATCTCCAACAATCAGAAGTTAAATTTTAGCTATTAGTATTTCATAATGAAAACAACAATAATGAGGTAAATATACTTATCTTACTGCAAGTGGTCTATCGCATAAGTTATTTTTGTATCTATAGAGTCGTCGAGGCGCTAGAAGAGGAAATCAATCCCATACCCAAATTTATAACAATAAAAGTGGGCCTGCAATGTCTTTTCCATCTATAACTGCACCCTTGCATAGTTGCCTATACAACCATGCAAGACATCCAATGCCCCAACTGTAAGTCTCGACAACATCAAAATCCACCAAGAGAGGAAGATACATCAGGTGCACTCTGTTGTTGGATTTGTCGAGAAATACCAATCCTCCAATCAATGTGAGAATATATGCTCGAGCATATCGTTGCAGGTCCTCTTCATCTGCATGGTCTGGTAGATGGAAAAAGTTGTTAAATTGATCAGCTACCCATGGCAGGCTTAGACAACCTCCTTTAAGAACAATGTCATTCATGATGTCATTCATAGTAACTGACAGAATAACCATACTATTTCAAGATAATATCTTGTAATGTTTTGACATCAACTGACAGATTTTTTTCACTATGCTACTTACCTCAGATGCAATTAGATCTGAGTCCAATTGATTGTGATCCTAACTTAGTCTTGCATGCACACAGGAATGTGAGCCATTGTACTGGGTAATTTCAAATTTACCGTGTTTTTTACGACAAACATCAGAAAGTCTCCACGTGCACCCATTGTCATATCTCTTACACTTGACATCCCATGTTATTTTCTTTGACTCAATGACCTCAAAATTTTGATGTTGAATGATTGAATAGTTTTTCATTGCATTTTTTAAATCCAATTTGGAATTGAATATCATCCCCTTAAGCAGTGAATCAGACCCCATATTACTGTCTTCCCCTATTCCCCTATTGTCGAATCGGGTTCAATGGTCATCTCGTTCAGGTTTATCTCAGTAAATGTTTTGAGGATTTCATGTACGCCATAAAATTGACCAAGTAGTTGATCTAGATCGATATCATCATCGTCTATTTCAACTTCTTCGTCATTTGTGGCAATAGTTAGATCACACTGCTCATCCTCCACATCATGGATTTCCAACTCAACAGTAGTTTCAACTTGATGCTGGACTTGGGATATTGGGTTGGGATATATACAGTTCAACTCTATTTGGAGGGTATGGAGCGTTGCTCATCATGAACCGTACATCAATCTCACTTCGTAATGAGATGAGGATATAGAAAGTAGATCCCGCTACATAACTACCATATCTAAATATTACATCTATAACATCATCTCTATTTATAGATAATACATCACATAATCCATCGATTAATGTGTTGAAGTCAACTTGACGATGCATGTTTATACGAAGAGATGGTTGCCTATTATATTCTATCTCGTTTGGTCCATTAACAATGTTTTCGTGCATATAACATAAAAATTCCACAACGTCCATCGTAGTTTGGCAAATGCAATCTGATATTTATCATAATATTTGTAAGTATATATTAGGCCAGCTATATTAAAAATAATATTAAGACATGCATCATCATTTGACCATAAAACAATGATAAATATTCTTTTATATTGACATGAATCTTTGTTCTTTAATCATCATAAAATTTAGAATATTAAGATGAATAATCTAAAATAAATTGATTAGATAAATAGTAAACATAACAACAATAACAACACAACATTACTAACAATAACATTAACATTCAAACATTCAATATTCAATAATGACTTTTTAGATTTTTTTTTCTATTAAGAACATTAATTTTTTTTATTAATGACTTTTTTATATGTTTAAACATAAATAATTTGAGACTATGATGTAATATTTTAAAAATCATAGTTGAACATTCTAAACTATATTTTTATTATATTTAACCAAATAAGACATATTCATTTTGATAGCTAAATATCAACCAGAAAAGCAACAGCAGAGTACCAATCAAATACCAAATACCAACCAGTAAAGTGGACTACACATATAACACAATATTAATCACATGTAATTCTCCCTTATGATAACCAACTATAAAAAATATATCAACTTATTAAAAGAAAAATATTGCACATTACCAAAAAAAACTTTGCACCTTATCAAATATTCCAACTTACCAAAAAAAAAAACTTTGAATAATATCCACCGTAAACAAAATAAACATTAAAAAAAATCAGTAAAAATTATCAAAAACTTAATTCAAAGTTAAATTACAAAAATATATCAACTTACCAAATAAAATACTACACTGAAATAAATGAAGGTAGAAAATGATCGGTATTTGAAAATAAATGAAGAATGTGGAAGAAATGAAGGAAATTTTGTTTTGGGTGAAGATGAAATTGGTGGAGGATGAAATTTGTGAAGGAGAAGATGAAAATGGTGAAATGAAGGAAAGAAGTTTGATTTTTTATGCTAAAACGAGGGGGGAAACGCTAAAACCAATCAGAACCCCGCGCGTTAGAGTGAGTTGGCAACTCACTTTGACGCGTGTGGTGTGTCAAAATGCGTCTGTTCAACAAACGTATTCTGATCAGTTTAATCTTTTTTAATGCGGCGTACGGGAGAAAAATAATAAAATATTCCCAAATGCGTCTCCCGAATGAAAAAAAAAAACGCTCATTTTTCCTTAAATAGGTTAGAAAGCATCCCTTTTCCCTAATTAACTTTCAAAATATCCCCCCTAATGTAAATAACCCTCCTATTTTCTACATTGATTAATTATTTTTTCTATCATTTTAAATGCATATTCAAATTATAAGTAAAAAACTTCTCTCTCTCTCACCTCCTACCCTGCCTCCTCTCTCTCTCCCCCCTCCCCCACCATTCTTGCCGGTGAAGCTGTCCTTCCCGAAATTGACTTTCATCTTTCAAATGAGTTAGCTTTTTCTTTTTCCCTTAGATGAGAATGCACACCCATGGTATTTTTTTGTCATTTTTTTTTTTGTTTTTGTTTTTCAGTTGGGTTCCACCATTTTTTTCCTTCAGGTGACGATATGGGACGTGCAACTATGGGTCTTGTGAATGGCAACGATCATCGGTTGGAGAGATACCAATGAAGGATGTGGGCATGGGATTTTCTTTAACTCGTAGCAGATTCAGTGGTTTTGGTGAAGTTTGCTAATTGGTTCATGAACACTTAGTGAGGTTGTTAACGATGAGATCAATTGGGGCATTAAGCATAAATTTATGGACAAAATCTGGTGGATTATACCAAAAAGTCCATATTTTGAGAGAAGATGAAGAAGGGAAAGATGATGAAAAATAAATGACGATTTTGAGAGAAGATGACCATGAAGATGAAGAGAAGTAATGAACTGTGGAGAGAGGGGAAGGAGAGAGAGAGGAGAGAGATATATATATATATATTTTTTAAAAATGAATATATATATATATATTAGAAAAATACTTAATTAATGTACAAAATAGGAATACCTTTTAAACCTATTTTTCAAAAGTGCGAGATTAAATTGGCTAAATTGAAACTTTCCAACATATTACATACAAACTTGAAAGTCGAAAAGGTAATTCCATAAATCGGACATTTTATATTGGAAATTTACCATAGGTAGCAATTTAAGAATATGATTTTTCAACCCTTTCCCACATTTGAGATTGTGCAGATGGCAACATTTTTAGTTTTTCGTAATTCATTTTTTCGTCATTCAAATATAATTAAGTGATATACTTAAATATGCTACAAATTAAGTGTAATGAGAATGTATCTACATAATTTGTATGCTTAAGTATTTATAATTCATTTATAGCATATAATATCATTCCTCAGATCTAATAACTAAAGAAAAAGAATTAAAAGTTGATAACATCTCAAGTATATCAACAATATAAATGTGTGTATCGTTATAAAGTATATCAACAATATATCCATTAAGTATATCAAGAATGTAAACATGTGTATCATTATAAAAGTATGTCAACAATGTTTTAGTCAAGTTTATTAGCAGTATAAGTGAGTGTATCATTTTTATAAAGTATATCAACAATATATCCGTTAAGTATATCAAGAATGTAAACATGTGTATCATTATAAATTATATCAGTAGTATATTAGTCAAGTGTATCGATGGTATAAACATGTGTATCATTATAAAATATATTGACAGTATGTTAGTCAAGTGTATCACTAGTATAAATGAATATGTTATTATAAAGTATATCAACAGTATATCAGTAAAGTTTATTAGTAGTATATCAATAGTATGTTAGTCAAATGTATTAACAGTATAAATGAGTGTATCATTAACATGATAACAATAAAATTTGTCAACAGTATAAATGTGTGTATCATTAACATGATAACAATAAAATTTGTCAACAGTATAAATGTGTGTATCATTATAAAATATATTAACAATGTATCAATATCATATTCTAACATTAGTATAACTTCAAATTAATTGGTTGGAAAATATTCCACTTGCTTCAAATAAATTGGTTGGTGAAAACATATTTTTCAAATTAATTGGGGAGCAGAAAAGTAGAAGATAAAAATGGGGATAAAATAAAACCCTAAAGAGCTGTTTGGGGTGCTAAGTTGAGATAGGATGTTTGGAGTTCATATGCTTGTGAAGTTCATGTCTGTATTTGGGGTGAGAGTTATTTGGTCTGAGTTCATATATCTATATTTGGGGTGCAGAGTTGAGTTCATATGTCTAGATATCTGATGCAGTTTTTTTAACTCTAAATAATATGCTTTTATGATTATTATTTTTGTTTTAAAATTTTTTTATTCAATAGTTATACCCATATTTGTTTGAATAAAATATGGATTGTAGAAATATGGTTAAATATAATGAGAAACTAAAGCAAAATAAAAACATTTGATTTTAGCTAATTTTTCTATAGTGAATTTCATTATTATCTTACTCTTTTTCTTTTTCTTCCTATTATTGCTCTATATTTTTACTATGTCGTGAATTTTTTTAATTAAATCTCCCCCATCATTGTAACAGCCCATGAAATGTCACCACATTTCTTCAACAATTTCACTTTCATTTCCTCTAAATTTGGGATTATCAGATAACAGATATCTATTTTTCACTAATTCTTGCTTGGAAAATGTTCAAAGAAAAAAACATTTCATAGTTTTTTTTTTGTTATATGTTACATACTTTTTGTCTAAATATTATTCTTAACATTTATTTGATATATGAATTCATTACGTATAAATATTGCATTTAATGTAGACAAAATAATACTTTTTATATGATCAACAACCCTATAACACATTCTAACAGTCATCAGTCGTATAGTATTTGAAAGTGGTTGTCGAAGTTGATTATCGAAGATGATTTTTGCTGGAGTTTGTAGTCAGAGGTGGTTGTCGGAGCCTGAAGTTGGTCACATGAAGGTGTATTGGAGTTGGTTGTTAAAGTTTGTCATCGGAGGTGGTTTTCGAATCTCGGGGTTGGTCAGGCGAAAGTGGTCGTCGAAGCTGATCATTAAAAACTATTTCCGCTAGAGATTGTAGTCATAGTTGTAGAGCCCAAAGTTAGTCGCATGAAGGTGGTATTAGAGTTGGTTGTCAGAGTTTGTCATTGAAGGTGGTTGTTGAAGCCTCGAATTGGCCGTCGGAGTTGTTTGCTCAAAGGTGATCATCAAATGTGGTTTTCATCGGATTTTGTAGTCGGATGTGGTTGTCGGAGCCTACAAAGGTGATTGTTGGAGTTGGTCATCAGAGTTTATTGTTAGAGCTGATTGGTCGTCGGAGTTGGTAGCGCGAAGGTGGTTGTCGGAGTTGGGTCATCGAAAGTGGTTTTCGGAGGCCAGAATGGGTTGTCGGAGTTAGTCGTTAGAGCTGTCATTAGAGGTGGTTTTCAGAGTCCGAATTTCGTCGTTGGAATTGTCATTAGGGATGGTTGTTGGAGCCTGGAGTTGATCGCCGGAGTTGTCAACGGAGATGGTTGTTGGAGCCCGAAGTTGGTCGTCGGAGTTGTCATCGGAGGTGGTTGTCAGAGCCCGAAGTTAGTTCTTAGAGTGTGAAAGTGGCCGATAGGTGCCATTGAAAACATGAGAAGAAGGGAGAGTTGGGGTGAGTTGGTATTAACCAACTCAACTCCACCAACATTTAAAGTTGGTGGGTCAAACAATTAGTTGGTATATTATACAAACTCAACTCAACTCATGTTGGTGAGCCCCCTAAATCTTAGGAATGAGTGGTGAAAAGTGGGATCGTGAAGTGGACGACATAGGTTGGACTTGAAAATCTGTCATTTTTGCAAATATAAAAAGTATGGGATACGAACTTAATTATCCTAACTTATTTGGTCATTTTTGCAAGTAGCCCTTTTATACTTACATTTTACAAAAATGTCTAGTTTCTTCAAAATTTACATAACTGTCAAGGTCAACACCGATTAAAGCCCAAGGTAAGAATGCAATTACATATGTGCCTTTGATGATAAATTTTATAATAATTAAGAGCATATTTGGTAAAAAATCTGAAAACAAAAATTTAAAAACGAGAAATTCAATGAAAATAGAATTGTATTTCATGTTTTCAGATATATATTTGATAGCAGATTCATAAATTAAATTCTAATTTAAACAATTGTTTAAAATGTGTTTCATATTATATTTATATATTATAAAACTATTTGTAGTTAGCCACAAAATATCCGGTTAGAATAAATTATTATTAATTTATTTATAAACATATTTTATGTTAAAATTTTTGTACAATCATTATTTTGTAACATTATTTAATTTATAAAAGCTAACATAAAAATTGAATTGAGGCTATAACATGACATGTTGTATTTCTAAATATTTTTATCTTTATTTAATATAATTCTACTTTTTATAATCTAAAATCTAGATACAATGAAAACATAAAAATGTTTTAAGAATTTGTACTATTTAGATCATAGAATCCAAAAACAATTTTCAGAACAAAATTCAAATTGTCTGTCATATTGGTTCACACTTCTCTATGCTATTTGAAACTTACCATAACCATTTCGGTTTGGTTCGATCCATCGGTTCAATTCGAAGTTTTTATATTCCTACAAAAAAAAATGACAAATGTGAACATATTTTGAAACTTTATAGTAAAAATACTAATAGATAATAATGTGTTATTTTCAAATAAAGAAAAATGAACCAACTTATTTACAAATATAGCAAAATGTCTATGTCTAATATATTTATCTTGTTCATGCATTTATCAAATATACTCTATTTTATTTCTAAAAGATTCAAATATATAATGGTATATATATCAAATATATAATGGTATATATATCAAATATATCTTATTTTCTTATTCGAAACTTCTTTCTAATTCCTAGGTAACAATTTTTAGATTTTTGGAGAAATGTTTCTTCTATCCTTATGAAAAGTTTATAACCACACAAAACTTCTCTTACACGATATTACGATATTACAAGAAACTTCTCTTATATAAAGTGAATGGTAAGGAGGGTTAAAAGATTAAATTGAGACAAACTTTGTACGAAGTAATAGCCCATTAGGCTATTCATGTAAAAAAAAAATTAGACAATTTGTGTAATTAATTGTACTTATTTAGGCTATATGTGCAAAAAAAAAAAAAAAAAACCTCTATTTTATTTTATTTTTAAAAAAGAAACAATAAGCAAACTAAACTTTAGATTTACTAAAAACTAAAATTGGACATTTGGAAGAACAGTGATTAAAATAGAACAATGATATTTTAACCAAAATTTTTCATGCTACCCTAATACTATACTTCTTCCAGTTTCCTACCTCTCCCAAAAGATTCCTAGGCACCAACCAACTTTCATTTGGTTCCCGAATACATGATTGGAATGAGATTGACAATGATTAGTTCGGATTCTTCCATTCTAATTTTGGATAACCATTAACGTTAAGTAATCTTAAAAATCTAAAGTATTATAAAGCAATATATAATAATTGAACTTTAAAAACATCATTATCAAATTAAACCATCATATACTTTTTATCCACCATTTTTGTTTTGTTTTGTTTTTTCTTTACTTCTTTGGAACAATAAATAAAAGCATCATCAAAGTTTTACGAAATGACAAAGGACTACGATATTTTGTCTCCATTCCACAATAATGAATAACAAACAATGTTAAAAAGCAAAACGAAACAAGAAACAAGAAATGTACAAAGAAAACGATCATTATCATTGAGATCGGGTTTGGTGACCATGCCTTTCTCTAGTTTGTAAACAATAATACATTTGGAAGGAAGCACTTAAATCATTCAACAAGAATCAGTAGGTAGAAACACCCAATACCAACTCAAGTAAAACATGGCATAGTTCAAAAAGGAGAGAATTTAAAGAACCAAGTATGAATCCAAAGGCAATAGAAAAATGAAAGAAAAGAAGAAGACAAGAAACATACCTTGAAAAAGTTTAAATTATTAAAGAGTAAAGACCACCAGAGCAATGCGCCAGTCTGAGTTGTCCTTCATCAATTGCTGTTGGGAAAAGGCATCAGCTGAGGAGTAATATTTGTCCTATTTTCTCCACGTGCTTTACTGTTCCGGATGGAATTGAAGGCTAATTTGGGAAAACAGGCTCTATCAAAACAGCTAAAATGCACAGCCAATGAGGGGTGGTTCAACATCTAATCCAAAAAGTAAAGTGGGCATTACAAGTACAGCAGCTTTTACAGACGATTTCAACATGTGCAAAATTACATAGGAGAAATCATAGCATACATTATTATAATATAAAATGCACAGCCAATGAGGGGTGGTTCAACATCTAATCCAAAAAGTAAAGTGGGCATTACAAGTACAGCAGCTTTTACAGACGATTTCAACATGTGCAAAATTACATAGGAGAAATCATAGCATACATTATTATAATATAATATCCATCCATACACATGTCTGACCTGTAAATATATAATATAGATTCTCACCACAGAAAGAGATGGGGGAAAATAAAAGTAGACATTCTAGAAGAAACAGGGATATGGATGGCTAATAAATGCATAATCAAGCATTTGACAACCTTATCATTGTTTCTTGAAGTCTAATGTACTTGACTAATCTGGCTAAGAAATCACTTGAAGCCCCTCCTTGTCTCAGGGAGATTTCAACCTTCTTTTTTAACTCCTTGGCTTGCTTTTGGATTTTGATACCCTCTTCGTCCATGAAGAGTGTTCGAATGGCCCTGTCGATTTCATCTCTGGACAATCTGTCCTCCAACTGTAAGCCAACCCTCCAGACATGGCTAACGAATCTTGCATTCACCCTCTGATCCCCAACTCGGGGCCAACAAAGCATTGGAATGCCTTCTGCTATACTCTCGATCGTTGAGTTCCAACCGTTATGAGTCAAAAAGCATCCAATTGATTTGTGTGCCAAAACTTTTTGCTGTGGCAACCAACTAGCAATCCTGCAGCGACTTCGGGTAGCCTCATGAAATTCTCTAGGCAACTGCTCAACTCCATCTGAGCCATTGACTAGACAAGCCCTCACCACCCACAGGAAGGGTTGGTCACTATTGGCTAGCCCCCAAGCCATCTCTAATAGTTCATCTTTCGACATAGTAACGACACTACCAGTGCTTACATAGACCACAGAACTTGGAGCTTGTTTGTCTAACCAAGCAATACAACTCTGCTCTTCACTTAAAACATTGGTGGAGAAGTTGCTATAGTGCTTTTGAAGAGGTCCTATGGGAAAGACTGGAACCAAGGTTTCATCTTCGATTTTCTTGAACAAGGCATGCTCAAGACACCAAAGGGAATTCCATATGATAGCTGAAGCAGTTTTGGTTCCATTGTAAATGCAGGTTAAAACCTTCCTTGTGTGATTCTGTGTGCTGAACAGTGGCATGTCCTTAATTCTCAGAAAGGGAAACCCAGCAACCAGTTCCTCCATTTGGCGTTCTGAAACAAAGTAAGATTTGATTATCCTTCCACAGAAGTACACAAATAAGATCTCATTTATCATTTTATCCTATTATATATGAGAGAATATTTGATATCCTGTAAAAGAAGATACACTAATTCTAGTATACTTGCACCCACCTTGGCTTGGATGACAATCATTCTCATCAAGAATTGATAGCCCGATGTAGTTTGCGGCACTACTTGTCCGCAAAACAATTCTAAAAATCTGCAGATCATCAGCAACTGCTGCAGAAAAATACATAACGGAGTCATATATTATACAGGAGATTGGATTGTATTGACTGCCCAATTGCATTTTTATCAAACAGTCATGGAATGGGATTTCACACTTCATGTTGAGTTCTGAAAGAAAAAGCATAACATCCCCATCAAAGGCACTGTAGCTCTCCAACAGGCTACCACCGATGGATTCAAAAGAGAACTCAGGGTAATGAGATTGATTTGGAGAGTTAAGTTGTGTGTGAATTATGGTAATAGAGAAACCCTGAGAGTGAAGAAGTTTGGCTAAGTGAAGCATGGGAGACGTGTGGCTTGGTAAAGGGCAAGGAACAAGCACCAAATGCCCTTTTTTCTCTTTTTGCTTCTTCTCCATGACCTTTTTTGGAAGTGTTTGGTATCTGCTAGATTGGTGGAGTTACTAGGTTATTTATAGGGTCTCTCATCACATTTTTGACATGACAGCTTTATTCCCAAATTGCCCGAGAAGTTGAACTACTTGACCATATTGACATTTAAAATACTGATAGCAACTTTAATAATCCTCAAGTCCAACTGTTGTCCCCCACCTCTCTTCCTAGTGATAAATCTAAATAGCCACTTATCTTTACGTTTCATTTCACTGGAGAATTTTCACACACCATCCTTGCTTCTTTTTTCCTTTTTTTTTTCTTGAGTTCAAAATCATATGGGGTAAAGATCTAAACCTCTGACCTCTCAGTTGAAATGACTACTTACGTTATGTTCATATTGAGCACTCTAATATTCCTATTCCAAGGACATATCATATCAATCTATAAAAAACTAACGACTATTTGAAATCTAATCTATTTGATAAGCAATAGTTAGAACAAGCCTTACGAGATCTAAATATTCACTCATCTCTACATTTGTTTCAACAGGAGAATTTTCACACACCATCCTTGCTTCTTTTCATTTCTTTTTTTATGTCCAATATCATGTTGGATGAAGATCTGAATCTTTGACCCTTCAGCCGAAATGACCAGTTAAGTTACGGTCGTATTGGCCACTCCAATATTCCTATTACAAGGACATATCATTCTAGAATTCCAACGACCATTTATAATCTATTCTATTATATTAAGCAACAGTTAGAACAAGTCTTGAGAGATCTAAATATCCACTCATCTTTACATTTCATTTTAAATTGTTTAAACAAGAGAATTTTCACGCACCATCCTTGCTTCTTTTCTTTTTATTTTTCTATGTTTTTAGTTCAATATCATGTGAGGTGAAAATCCGAACCTCTAACCTTTTAGTCGAAATGACTTGTTGGGTTATACTCATGTTAGCCAACCCAGTTATTGCAATTGGAAGGACATAGGACATATCATTCTCGAAAACTAACAGCCATTTGAAATGTATTATATTATAATAAGCAGCGGTTTGAACAAGTCTTAAGAAATCTTCACCAAAATCAACTGCCTTCCTAGGGTATCCAAGTGAAACAAAAAACAATTCATTATTCTTTTAAATCCCAACACAAGGCCAAAACCCTAATTCTGATCAATATGGAAATTCAGTTCTTAATCTAAAACAATCCAATTACCAAGTGCTTGAGATTCCAAACAAATCAAAGAGGCAACCATTGTAACCACAAATGAAAAATCAACGAAGAATACCATATATTCCCTCCGAAAAGCAAAACCCCACTGAAATCTGCCCCAAACGGCCATTGATTGTTAAAGATCAAAACCAAACAAAAGGGTCAAAGCAGTTATAACAGAACAATATTGTATAAAGAAGGTCCAACAGATAGACGAAACGTATTGAAATTCTCCATCTTACCAGAACATCATCTGAAGCCAACTGGTAGAGAATTGAATGCGGAAAGTAGGGAGCCATGTGGTGTTCACGTGAATAAGAAAGATAACGATAGGGAAGAAGAAGAGGACAGGACGACAAAAGAGTGGCCGAGATGAGGTGGTTGTGGCCCTCCGAGAAGATGATGATGGTGCGGCCATGGTGGGGAATCGGCCGTCTATGGTTTTGTGGGCGACAACGGAAGGTCGAATCTTTCACATTTTGTCTAATGATAGAGATAAGAAGCTCTTTCTCGTTCATTAAGGTAGAGGCTATTAAGAGCCAACGTTAACTAGTTAAACAAGAAGTTAGGGTTTCAACCTAGCAACCTCATGTATGTTATTGAATTGAGGCCACGTTTATCGATTTAGAATGAAAACTAGTATAATCGTAATAAATTCTAATTGATGGATCAATCATAATGAATTTGAATCACAAATATAATTGAATTGATTTTGATCGTGTTTACTTAAAATTACGAATCTATCACATTTATTGTTATGATTACCGTTACTATTTGACTCTAATGGCAATGGTAGCAGTAAATGTAACTATATCTATAATGGTAACGTTAAGAGTAGTGGGTCCTATGTAATTTTTAAATACAATTAGATTGAGCACCATTCGTTCTTCAACTAGATTCGTTTTGATTACAAATTTAGAGGTTGGTTCCATAGTTCATTACGATTATAGTACACAGATAAAGACAACAAATGTAATCAACTATGGTCCACTTTTTAAATCACTACTGATGGATTACATTTCACTTGATGTAAACGTAGCCTAAAAGAAAAAAAAAACCATAAATTCGGGAGAAAGAAATATAGGGCCTGTTTGGTAGGCAACTCAGGTTTTGTTTTATTGTGAATATGCATTTGATAGACAGGTTGAATTCTGTTTTCGAAACTTGTTTTTGAATTCTGTGATTTAAATAGCACAAATGTTGAAAATAACATTTTTCTGTTTTTAGCACTGAGATTCTGAATTTGAATTTGAAATTTCAAAATTATATTAAAAAAGATTGAAATATTAACAAATATAGTATTTCACATTTTTAACTCAATTATCTTTTTCAAATTAAAATATATCATATGATATTACAAAATGATAAGGGTTCTTTGCATATATAGCAAAATGAGGCTAAAATATTACAAAAATAGAAAAATTGAAAACCAATTGCAAATATAACAAAATTTACTTTTGATCTATAGAAAATGTCCAAAAAGTCTATTAAAGGCACAAAAAAACGTTGGAAGCCCAAAATTTCTTATTTTAGTGTTAAACAATGATAGACACATATAATTGATTTACTTATTTGATAGTCTATTTGTTTAAGGTTTGTGTTTAGTGATAAACTTATTGTTTGTCTTTATATGTAGACCATCTTGATAATGTGTTTTCAAAAAAGGTTATTTCGGTCAATTAGAATTTAATTTTGAATTTCAACTTTGTTAAGTAATTTAGATTAAATTAGATTAGACCCTAATAGAAGTATATAGAATTATGTCACTGATAGAATTATAAATATATGATTGATGAACCATTTTGTTGATAAATTAAGATAGACTCCGATATATTATATTATTGCTTATGTCTAATAGATTTTGATAGATGTATATAGAAAGTCTATCACTGTTTTTTTTTTTCTTTTTTGTTATTTCAACTCTATCGATTACTATTACTTAAAATTTTAAGTAACAAATAAAAGTCTAACAATAGAAGTGATAGAATAGAGAAGTATATTAGTGATATACTTTTATCACTATCTATCAACAATAGACCTCCATCACTGTCAATCAGTGATAAAAAAATTATACAAGTCTATCACTAATTATATTACTATCACTGATAGATACAGACATAATGGTAAAAGTCTATTAATGATATACTTATTTGATACTTTATTTGTTTAAGGTTTGTGGTTAATGATAAACTGATAGTTTGTTTTTACATGTAGTCATCTTGATAATTTGAGATTAAAGAGACAATCAAAACCTACGGTATATGATGATAGACCTTGAGAAAAGTATATAGAAGTATGAGGGGGTGTTTGGCTCACCAACATGAGTTGAGTTGAGTTGGTATAATATACCAATTCATGGTTAATATTGGTGAAGTTGAGTTGGTATATTTTACCAACTCACCCCAACTCTTTCTTTTTCCCATGTTTTCAATGGCTCCACCCATCGGCCATTGTCACACTCTGAGAACTAACTCCGGGCTCCGACAACTGTCTCCGATGAACACACCGGCGAGCAACTTCGGTCTCCGAAAACCACATTCGATGACAACTTCGACGACCAACTCTGGGCTCCGACAACCATCTCTGATGACAATTCCGGTGATGAAATCCAGACTCTGACAACCACCTTCGATGACAGCTTCGGCAACTAACTTCGAGCTCCGACAACCTTTGCGCGACCAACTCTGACAACCAATTCTGGCCTCCGACAACCACCTTCGGTGAGTTAACTCCGACGACCACCTTTGCTCTACCAACTTAGACGATCAATTCGCTCTGACAACAAACTCTGATGTCCAACTCCGAAACTATCTTTGTAGGCTCCAACAACAACCTCCAACTACAAACTCTAATGAAAATCATATTCGATGATCACCTTTGAGTGAGCAACTATGACGACCAACTCGAGGTTTTGATAACCACCTTCGACGACAAACTCTGACAACCAACTCTAATACCACTTTCATGCAACTAACTTCGGGCTCCGACAGTCACCTCTGACTACAATTTTCAGCAAAAATCATCTTCGATAATCAATTTCGACAACTACTTTCACCCTACCAACTTTGGAATTCGAAAACCACCTCCAATGAAAAAATTCAAGCAACTCCAATACACCTTCATGTGACCAACTTCAGGCTCCAACAACCACCTCCGACTACAAATTCCAACAAAAATCATCTTCAATAATCAACTTTGACAACCACTTTCGACTAGTATAAGACTGATGACTGTTAAAGTATGTTGTAAGGTTGTCGATTATATAAAAAAAATATTATTTTGTCTACATTAAGTGTAATATCTATACGTAATAAATTCGTATATCAAATGAGTGTTAAGAATATTTAGACGAAAAGTATGTAACATACAACAAAAAGAAAACCATAAAATGAATTTTTTTTTCTTGTAACATTTTTCAGCAAGAATTAGTGAAAAATAGAGATTTGTTCTCTGATGATCCTCCAAATTCAGAGGAAATGAAAGCGAAACTGTTGAAGAAATGCAGTGACATTCCATTGGCTGTTACGATAATGAGGGAGATTTATTTTAAAAAATCATGACATAGTAAAAATATAGAGCACCCATAGGAAGAAGAAGAAAAAAAGAAGATGATAATGAAATTCATGGAGAAAAATTAGCTACAATCAAAAGTTTTGATTTCGCTTTAGTTTCTCATTTTATTTAACCATATTTCTACCAGAAATGTAATGGGTTAATTGTTGTTCGTTGCCCAAAAAAGAAAGAAAGAAAGAAAGAAAGAAAGAAAAGTTTTAAAAATTGAAAGAAAAAAATTACTATCCATATTTTATTCAAACAAAGTCAGGTAGAATTATTGAATAAAAAAGTTTCAAAATAAAAATAGTAATCATAAAAACATATTATTTAGAGTTAAAAAAACTGCATTAGATACCTTGACATATGAACTCGACTCTGTACCCTAAACATAGACATGAATTCAGACCAAATAATTCTACACTCCAAACACAAACATATGAACTCAGACCAAATAACTTTACACCCCAAACACAGACATGTGAACTCCACAAATATATGAACTCCACACACATATGAACTCCAGACATCCTATCTCAACTCAGTGCCCCAAACAACCCCTTAAGTATATGATATAATTATAAGTATATGATTGTTTTTTCTAAAATAAGTATATCATTTATAGACTCTGATTTAATTATTTGTGCAATTTGATAATCAAATGATATCAATCTATCAAAGTCTATTGAGATTTCATTTTGTTTTTAATTTGTTGATATATAATATTTGGTTTGTGATTCAAAGATTTTTTATTTGTATCTTCACAAAGAGCATGTTTGCATTTTAGTTTAATTTTGTTATTTTATTGATAGAAAATAATAGGAATCTATTATTGATTGTATTTATATCACTTATAGACTAAGATAGAAGTATATTAATGATATACTTATTTGATATTTTATCTATTTGAGATTTATGTTTAGTGATAATTGATAGTTGAAGCAAATGATATCCCAAACCACTTTATTCAACCTTCTATATTTTTAGGTCTTTTTAAAAAAGAAAAAAGAAAAAAGAAAACTAAGTTTTCCAAAAGCCATATAGAAATAAAATTCATATGCATGAAGATTGAGGATATAATTGTGTTGATTAATTGATTGGATAACCTTATTTAATTAATCAAATTGATCTTTGAACCTAGGTCAAACATACATTACTAGGATTCTAGTCCAGCCTATAAATCAAAGTGTTCACATTTAATCCTATACTACGGGGGTAAATTCGAGCATATACGAATACAAGAAAACACACAAGCTCGAAATTAACTAGCAAAGATAAGCAACTATGGTAGGATCGTCAATCCAACACATAGACGTCAATCTCAATTAGATCAAGATTCAAAGAAAGCATAGAATTGAATCACAATAAATCCAATTAAATAAATCTAAAAAAATAGAACATGGAACCTCTTATTCTAAAGAATTAAATAGGAATTATCTCATGAATTCATAGACAAATTCAAGAAGAAGATATGATCCATGATTACAACCCAAAAGAAAAATAAAAATCTAACCTATTGATACTGAAAAAATAAAGGGGAAAGAAGAAAACTAGGTCTCTCCTCGGCCTCCATCAAAATCAACATAAAATTTAACCTAAAATCGAAAAGAGTATATATAGAAATCGTTGGAGCGTTGCAACACTAGGGACAACATTCCAACGCTGTTATGAAGATGCTCTTCGAGCATTGGGCGAGGGATGCAATGTTGGTCTGTTGCTTGGTTACACAAGAGGCGCCTGCGGGGATGTTGGGATCTCCATCAAAACCCGTAATGTTGCAACGCTAGGGACAGTGTTGTAACGCTACCCTATATCCGCAGCTACTGCCTTTCAACATTGGACTGAAGGATTGATGAGCGTTGCGATGCTCATGTCAG
The DNA here is from genome assembly GCF_027475165.1 of Benincasa hispida. Taxonomy (NCBI): domain Eukaryota; kingdom Viridiplantae; phylum Streptophyta; class Magnoliopsida; order Cucurbitales; family Cucurbitaceae; genus Benincasa; species Benincasa hispida. Next base: position 64,932,049 of record NC_143480.1, on the reverse strand, counting down.
GGGCATTTTGGTCATTTTTACTCATTTGAAGCCCGAATACGTAAATTACCTCCAAATTACTTCAAGCTAACCCTACTTGGATCAAAACGCTCGGTTCTACCTCTTGGTTGCTTGATACTTGTAAAATAGGATAATTTAACATTAAAAATCTACTAACGACCTTGAGTTAAGCTAGGAATTATAGCTCTTTTTTAGAGCTATAAACGAATCAATCCACCAAATATCCATAGTTGCACTATTCGCCTTGTAGAACATGTTGCGTCCATAGATTTATTCATTACTAGTAAGTCGATCCTTCACTAGCAGTTCGTAATGACAATTGGGTCAAAGTATCATTTTACCCCTTTCATTACCTCTAACTTCTTAAGTACCACTGACCTTACTAATGAACAATCTATTTATAGTCTTCCATAAACCAAGTCTTTCTCGGGCTAGCGAGAGAGTGAGTAACCTTTGTTCAAGACTTGGAATCAATACTTAAGAGAACTACTCCTCTACTTACCCTAAAGGTAGAAAGGAATAGATTTCATCTTCTGTAGCTATGTTTCTAGCTCCATACTCGGACAAATCTCCAAAATGATAGACTTATTGAGTTAGCATCTCAAGCCAATTTCACCCATGCAAATTAAAGGACTATCCTCATAGATAGAAGTCCATAACTCACTTAGAATTGAGATCTGAGTTACATGATTATCCTATGAAATATTAATCTCTTCAATTAACAGCGTTACAATGAGAGATTAAGTATTTTGCGGTCTGGTCTTATACAAACTCATTGTATATGATACCCCCATTCACATGTCTTTACATGAATGATTTGGATCAAATCGTTTGTAACACTTATAACATTTGTAATAACTACAAAGTGGGTCGTATCCATAGTGTTACTAGGATAAGGCACCCAACCTTAATTTATATACTATAGACCCTTTAGGTTATTACCTAAAACATGATCCAATTGTATGTCTATTACATATTGTTCAAGTCTCATGAACTAACCTTGGATTTTTCATATAATGAATAACTAACTATTGCATATATAAAATAATTAATTATTATATCAAATAAATAATTAACTACAAGGCTTTAGGGCATAAATCCCAACAGTTTACTTAGACATTTTACAAACTTAACTTCTTTTTTTTTTTTATTTTATTATTGTTACCATTATCATTTAGGATTAATCAATAACAGTAATTGACATATTCATATAATTCTCCTACTGTAACTATAACAATATATGTAACGATAATAATAGTGACATTAGCTAGTGGGTCCCACGTAATATCCAAACGAAAATAGATTGGTCACCTTTCGTTCCTCAATTAAGTTGTATTCTTTTATTATAGACTATGAAGTGGGCTCCACATTTCATTATGATTACGAAACACAAGTAAACAACAACAAACACAATCAAATGTGACACATTTTCAAATTACCGCTGGCTTATTATGTTTCCCCTAGGATAAACATGACCTTAATTTAGAGAGTCATCGAGGCGGTTGTATAAGAATTGGGGGGCCGTATAAGAATTGATAAGTTCGTGCCAAATTTCCAAATTGCAGACATTTTCCTTGAGGGGGTGTGTAAAAATCCCCAAATTAAAAACTACTTACTAGGAATGTTCAAAAAACCCGATGACCCGAAAAAACCGATCAATCCAACCCAACTCATTCGGTTTGGATTGGGTTATGAACTTTTTTGAGTTGAGTTGGATTCAAATAAATAAAAATTTTATGAATTGGGTTGGTTCATGAGTCACCTAAAATAACCTAAACCAACCCGAACTTATTATTAACTTAAAAATGTAATTTTTTTCCGCTTATGTACAATTAGATATATTATATTTATTTTAGTTTTCTTTAATTTTATCATTTTTTGGATAATTTATTTTTCAACAACTCTTAAAAATAGTTTTTTTTTTCACTTTGAAAAAGGATTATACATTATATAAATTGAAATGAGTTGTTAATCTTAGTTCATATATGAAAATAGTTAAATCAAATTTTTACGTATTAACATTTTACTTCCTTTTATAAAAAAAATTTAAATAAATGACTCGAGTAATCCGAACCAACTCAACCCAAATGTTTCATGATTGGGTTGGGTTGGGTTCATTTTTTAATGAGGGTTATTTGGGTTGAAGAATTTTACAACCCGAAAAATTGGGTTGAGTCTAAAAAGTCTTTCAATCCAACCTAACCCAACCCAGTCCACGAACACTCCTACTACTTATTGACCGCCACAAATTCTCCTTACTCTAGCTTTGCCCATGGTTTCTTTTCCTACAATACAGAAATCAGAAGAATGGTAAGCCTGTAGCTTGGACATCTCCAGGTTCAAAAACGAGCATTGGGTTCAGAAATTATAGAAATTGGAAGAATTATGTATAACCCTTTAAAAATAAGAGTAAGTTTGGAATTAATTGAGAGTCAAAATTAATTTGGTATATTTATATTCAAATAATTTGATTGTTTGTGCCATTTAACATAATTTCCAAAATAATGATTATACAAAAAAAAAAAAATTGATATAAAACAAATTTATAAATTAAAGTAGTAGTTTATATTCAACATAATATTTGGTGAGTAACTATAATTAGTGTTATGGTTTATAATATATTATCACACTTTTTGAAAAATTGTTGAAGTTAGAATTTAAATTTTCAATCTGCTATCAAACACATATTTGAAAACATAAAATACAACTATGTTTTTTATAGAATCCATTATTTTCAAATTGCTTAACAAATAGACACTTAGAGATGTCACGGGCCATCCTGTCCCCTCTCTATTCCATTCCCTATCTTCGAGGAATTTCCCATTTCATTTTGCGTGGATAGAGAACGAATATTACTGCAAGAAAGGGAGATTTTTCTATTTTGTTTTTTTAAAGAAAATCAACTAACTTAATTAACAACTATTGAACATTTTTAATTAATCTTCCGTTTGATAACTATTTTGTCTTTTTTTTTTTGTTTTTGAAAATAAACCTATAGATATTACTTTCACCTTCATATTTCTTCCTTTGTTATCTACTTTTTATTAATGGTTAAAAAAATCAAGCCAAATTTTGAAAACTAAAAAGATTAGCATTTTAAAAACTCTTTTTTGTTTTTGGAGGGTGGCTAAAAATTCAATCATTGTAAGAAAAGAAATGGTGACCAAAAGAGGCTTCAATATTTAATTTGATCAACTAATCCCACCTAAAGAATTTGAATTTAGATAGAAATTACTTAAAGATATCTTCATGATGGTATGATATTGTTGACTTTGGGCATGACCGTCGTGACTTTGCTTTTAGTTTCACCCAAAAGACCTTATACCATTGAAGATAGTTGTCTTTTCTTATAAACCCATGATCATCCTCTTATTTAACCGATGTGGGACTTTGGTCGTTCTCTCAACAATCTTCCCATCGAACAAAGGACTACCAAACTTTACTTCATCTAATCTCTGAATTACACCTGAGGGCACTGCAAACTTAATCATGGAGTAGTCGTTCATTCGAATTACACTTGAGCACATTGCTTGTTTGAAGGCTCAACCATGAACGGATACTCTGGCTATGATTACATCTTCTGAGGCTCCCACTTCTTTGTTTGACACTTGAGGATTCCATTAAAGGTCATAGCTCTGAAACTAATTTGTTTCGAAATCGAAAAATAAAGAATACATAAAGGCAAAAATAGTAGAGAACCGACACACATATTTACATGGTTCACTAATAGTGTTTTAATTATGTCCACGGGAGTAGAGGGAGAAAATTTTTATTAGAGAGAATGTTACAGAATACAGAATGAATAACACCTTTCACAGATAACATATGTGATAGTGTTGACATTCAACATGCAGAAGCAATTAAGATAGTAAGCACTCTAATTTCATCAATTTTAGTAAAGAAACATACAAATTCATATAAAGAAAATAGGGTTTTCAAATTATACCTTTGAAGAAATCCTCAAATCTTTAAATCCAACTCGAATCTTCATTTCAAATACTTGTAGACTACTATTTGATATTTACTACTACTTTCTTGGCCCTTAGATTGGAAGGTGGATTCCAAAGTGAGTTGAAATTTAGGGAATCCTAGAGAAAAGGTATTTTTTCTGTTAAAAAATGTTGAAGTAACATTTCTACAAAAAAAATCTTCCGCCAAAATAAAAAGATGCATCTCCTTTATTGAGCTGAAATGAATTTAATCTATATCAAATTCAGCATGTCACTATATTATCCCGTAGTTTGACAACAAAACACTAAAACTAAATGGATTATTTAGTGTCAAAAGTGGGAATAACCCACTTATTTAGGTTTTCCATTTTTTTTATTGAATTTAAAATTCAATGTAATTTTCTTATCTTTGAAATCTAACTTCAAAAATAAAAAAAATAGAAAACAATAATATTAATTCAATAATTAATATTAATAAAAACATTAATTTTAAATAAAATTAGTTCTACAATTAATTTTAAGTAAAATTAATTCTTATTTAATTAAACAATTTAATTAAATAAATTAAATTTAATATCAAATATTAAATTAATAAAAACACCAATTTTTTCCATCATGAATCTCTATTCATGTAATCAATATTTAAATCAAATTTAAACATTAACCAATTCTCCAATTTTGTTTAATTCAATAATTAAATGTGTAATTATATCGTACATAATTACTGATTCTCTTAATTCAAATTTGAACGTTTCAAATTCTCTCATCACACCATTTTAAGGTTTAGTCCGTTTATGAGCTAGTAGGGGGACTTAATGGACCTATAGATCATGAGCTCCAACGATATGAGATTAGTTGGTTAAACTCAACCAACATTTGTTAACTACGGGTCACTCCACTAAAGCCCAATAGTTGCACTCCCTTCACTATAGATATATTTCTATCCACTCGATATAACCATATTCAATAAGTCGACCCTTCACAGGTTGTTCGTAATAATGGTTGGATCAAAAAAATTTTACCCTCGAGATTATATCTTGCTCTTTAAGTTTCGCTCTAATGAACAATTGGTTTGTGATGCAATCACCAACTCGGGCCAATGCGAGGGTTGGGCCTCTTGTTCAAGACTTGAAATCAGCACTTAAGAGAATAACCTTTATACTAACCCTAAAAGCGAGTAGGAGTGAATTTCGTCTTGCACCCTATGTCCCTAACTATCTACTTGGTCTTACCTCTGAAATGGGAGGCTTATTGAGTTGGTGCTGTTGAGCCAACCCTCACCCATGCAAATCTAAGGATAATCCTAAATAAACAAAAGTTCATAGTTAGCTCAAGATTAAGGTCAAGTTACCTAGGTCATCGCTTTGAAATAGTTAGTCTTAAATAGTAAACAATGTTATAAAGTAAGAGTGACTTATTTCTCGGTTCGGTCTTATACAAACTTTGCATAGGACGCCCCCACTTCGCATGTCTCCACATGAACGATTTAGGATCACATCGTTTGTACTAAATACAAAGTAGGCCACATCCTATAGTGTTTCCAGAATAAGGTACCCAATCTTATCTATATACTATAGACCATTTTGGCTATCTACTTGAACTTGATCCACTCTTATGTCTCCACATAAAGTCCAAGTACTCATGTAATAGTCACGGATATTATATTATTGGATTTAGTTTTTACAAGAGCAATTTACATATTCAATAATAGTTCTATTGAACAAACCTCAATAACTTTTTTATTGCAAATAGAATATGTTTAATTTTAAAAACTGCAAGTTTTAGGACATACAATCCAACAAACTCCCACTTGGACGAAAACTCCAGTGAGTTTACATATATACAAATATATACAATATTGAGTATGAGAGAATAAATACAATAAACTAGAGCATTAGATATCCATGAATTCTCCCACTTGCCCTAGATTTATCTATCTCGTAGTCTTAACCCCACTAGGTGACCCTCAATCACTTTAGTCGAGAGAGCCTTTGTAAAAGGATCAGCCAAATTATCTTTTGAGGCTATCTGTGTGACGATCATGTCTCCTTGGTGTACTATCTCTTTGATAAGATGGTACTTGTGCTCGATGCACTTTCCACGCTTATGGCTTTTTGGTTCTTTGGAATTTACAACTACTTCACTGTAATCACAATAGAGGGTAATCTACATATGCATATTTAAAACCACTTCCAAGTCGATCAAGAACTTTTTAAACTATACTACCTCATTGGCTGCTTCACATGCAGCTACTGTTGGGTTGTATGTCCTAAAACTCGCAGTTTGTAAAGTTAAACATATTCTTTTATCAATAAGGATATTATTAGTGAATTTGTAAATTGCAATTTTAAATACTAAATCCAATAAACTAAGATCCATGACTATTATATGAATACTTGAACTTTATGTGGAGACATAAAGGTAGATCAGATTCGAGTAAATAGTCAAAATGATCTATAGTATACGAATAAGGTTAGGTGCCTTATTCTGGTAATACTATCGGATGTGGCCCACTCTGTAGTTGCTATAATTTTTTGTAAGGTACTACAAACTAAATGACTCTGATTCATTCATGTATTGACATGAGGAGTGAGGGCTTTCTATGCAATGAGTTTGCGTAAGATCGAGCCAAGAAATAAGTCACTCTTATGCAATGAGTTTGCATAAGATCGACCCAAGAAATAAGTCACTCTTACTTCATAACGCTGTTTACCGTTTAAGACTGATTATTTCGCTTAGATGACCTAGGTAACTCGATCTTAATCCTGAGCTAACTATGAACTTCTATTTATACATGATTATCCTTAGATTTGCATAGCCTCTCATTTCAGGGGTAAGACTGGGTAGATAGCTGGGGACATAGGATGCAATAAGGAATTCACGCCTACCCAATTTAGGGATAGGAGAAAGGTTGTTCTTTTAAATACTGAATCCAAGTCTTGAACAAGGGGCCTCACCCTCTCATTGGCCCGAGAGGGATCCAGTTTAGTGATTGGATCACAAACCAATTGTTCATTAGAGGATCAGTGGAACTTAAGGAGCAAGATGTAATATTGGAGGTAAAACAACATATTGACCCAGCCAGTATTACGAACAATTTGTGAAGGGTCAACTTACTAATTATGGTTAAATTAAGTGGACACAAATATATCTACAGTGAGGAGAGTGCAACTATCGAGCTATAGTGGTGTGACTCGATAGTTAACGAATACTGATTAATTTGGTCTAAAGAGTTTTAGCCAATTAATCTTAAATCGTTAGAGCTCATAATCTGTAGGTCTATAAGGTCCCTCTACTGGCTCATAAAATATGAACACCTTGAATTAATAAAATGAGTGAATTTGGAATGATATCAATTTGAATTTTTCAAATTGAATTTCAGTTTGAAATGTTCAAATTAAAAATTAGGCTTTGAATTTGAATAGTTCAAATTTCAAATTAGGGTTTATACAATTATATTCGATATAATTAATCAATGTTTAATTTACCAAAATTAAACAAAATTGGAGAGTTAATAATATTTAAATGTTGATTTAAATATTAACTACATGAATATGATTCATGTTTGAAATTAGGTGTGTGATAAATTTAATATTTGATATTAAATTGTTATTTAATTAATTAAAAATCAAATTAATTTTTAATATCAATTCAATTTAAGAAATTGAATTTTGATGTTTTAATCAATTATGCATTAATTAAATCAAATTTTAGTAATTTTGGAAATTAATTACAATTTGGTTTTGAAAAATAAAAACTGGAAGTTTATGTTTTAGTGGGATTTCCCCAAATAATCATTATGGAGAAGTTGTTTCCTCCTAATCATGCCACATATCCAATTGAACAATCAACTTTAGTGCTGGCATTCAGATTGTCCATCAAGGCTTGCATGAAGGGGGTTGATAAAAAGCTCTCCATTTTTGTTGAAGAGAAGTTAAGGTTGCGAGAAATTGTTTCTGCTGCAACTTTGATCTTCACCTGAAAACTCATCCAATTCCTTTCACAAATTCACTCCATTTTTTAGTTCCACAACTCAAATTCAAGACTGAGAATAGAAGAGAAGATCTCTTGCTAGTTCACTGTTGAACTGGAGTTGGAATCAAGTGAAGAGCAACTTGGAATTGGGAGAATTCATCAAAGGTATGTAGTTTAGAAACCCTCTTCTGAAGCTTCTGTTTGAGCATGCTTTTAGAACTCAAATTAAATATAATTAGAGTGCTTATTGATTCTGTTTGCTTCCGTTGCATGCTAGAATATCCTAACAATTGGTATCAGAGCGTGATTTAAGCACTCAATTTGTAGGAGTATATCAACATGCAGCGGAAGCAACAAGGATCAATAAGCATTCTAATTCATTAATTTTGGCTCTAAATAAAGCATGTTCATACAATAATAAGAGGGTTTCAAGTCATACCTTTGTAGAACCTCTTGAAACTCGAATTCAGCTGCAAATCTTCTCCAAATCTTCTTGTGAACCACCTCAAGGTCTTCCTTACCATTCTCTTGGAGCCTTAGATTGAGTTGTGGGATCAAAATAAGCTTGAATAAAGGGGATTTGGAGAAGAAGCTCACTGATGCAACTTGAAGAACACTTTCTTCAACCTCACAAGTTTTCAACAAAACTTCAGCAAGTTCATACAGTTTGTATGCTCGATTCTCAGCTCAATCTTCTCTATTTATTGCAAGACCATCATGCAAAGAAGAAAGTTGCATGAAGAGCACCTCATGCTTGGAAGATTGAATCAAGAAAAAGGTAGGAAATGAGTGAGCAAGTTGAAGAAGAAAGTGGAGATTTCCCATTTTTCCATTTTCCATTTTTGTAATTTTGATTTATTCAATTTGATTTCCAAAATCAATTTTGTCTTCAAAATTTTAAAATTTATTAATGTTACAAAATCAATTTTTCTAATAAAATTAATAACAATTAATTAATTCTTACACAAATTCCACCTCATGAATCCCTATTCATGAATTTAATATTTAAATCATATTTAAATATTAATTAATTCTCCAATTTCGTTTAATACTAAAATAAAATGCATAATTATGTCACATATAATTACTAATTCCCTTAATTCTAATTTGAACATTTCAAATTAACTTATCACATTACTCTAAGACTAATCCATTTACAAGCTAGTACGGGAACATCGTGGACCTACAGATCATGGGCTCGAACGATCCGAGTTTAATTGGCTAAACTCTTTATACCTAATTAATCCCCATTTATTATCTAATGGCTCACTCCACTAAAGCCCATAGTTGCACTCCCCTTACTATAGATATATTATATCCACTCGATATAACCATGATTAGTAAGTTTACCCTTCACAAGTTGTTCGTAATAACGGCTGGGTCAAATGTCTATTTTACCCCCGAGATTATCTCTTATTCCTTAAGTCCCATTAATCCTCTAATGAACATTTTGTTTGTGATCTGATCAACAAACCGAGTCCCTCTCGGGCCAATAAGAGGTTGGGGCCCCTTGTTCAAGAACCAAAGTCAGTATTTAAGGGAACAACCTATCTACTATCCCTGAAAGCGGGTAGGAGTGAATTCCATCTTACACCTTACATCCCCAGCTATATACCTGTTTTGACCTCTGAAATGGAGGTTTATTGAGCCAGCGCTGTTGAGCCAACCCTCACCTATGCAAATCTAAGGATAATCCCAAGTAAATAGGAGTTTATAGTTAGCTCAAGATTAAGGTCAAGTTACCTAGGTCATCGTTTTGAATAGTTAGTCTTACACAGTAAACAACGTTATAAAGTAAGAGTGACTAATTTCTTGGTCTGATCTTATGCAAACCCATTGCACAAGACGCCCCCACTCTTCATATCATAACATGTAAGAATTAGGATCACATCATCTGTAGCACTTTACAACTCCTTGTAACAACTACAGAGTGAGCCACATCCAATAGTGTTACCAGAATAAGGCACCCAACCTTATTCATATACTATAAATCATTTTTACTATTTACTCGAACCTAATCTACTTTTATGTCTTAACATAAAGTTCAAGTACTCATGTAATAGTCATGGATCTTTTAGTTTATTGGATTTATTTCTAAAACGAAATAAACAATTCATATATTCAATAACAACTTATTGAATTTTCATAATAAGTTTTATTGTTTACAAACTACGAGTTTTAGGACATAAAACCCAACACAATTAGAGTTAATTTGAGTTTTGATGGGTGTTTTTCATAAGTTGTATGAAAATGATGAACTGATATGGTTTTTCTGAGTTTTGGTATTGTTTTCTCTTCAATTATGTTGTAATTCTTATAATTGACTCTTGTTTGATGGGCCTTAATGTGTGTTTAAGTACCTATAATTTGATTGGAGTCATTAGTGTTGCAATTAGGATGTAATTGAAGAAAGAAGTGAAGAAGGTCAAGCAGCAGGAGCTAGTTTTTTCAGCCCTTGCCCAATACTCGATGTTTGATGCCCCATACTCGATGATACTCGATGCTCAAACTTGACGGTATTTTATTAAATACTCTATGCACGATGCCATACTTGATGGTACTCGATGTAACTTGATGGTATTTTGTGAAATACTCAATACATGATGCCATACTCGATGGTACTTGATGGTATTTTGTGAAATACTCGATGCACGATACCATACTTGATGGTACTCGATGCAACTCGTTGGTATTTTGTGAAATACTCGATGCACGATACCATACTTGATGGTACTTGATGCAACGAGATGATATTTAGTGAAATACTCGATGCTTGAGGGCATACTCATGCTTGATGGTACTTGATGGTTTTTGCCCCGTTCAGCCCAGTTTTGAGCATTGGTGGTCCAGTTCGAGATGTTCGGGTCCGGTTCAAGGAAGTTCGACCGATCCAGAAATATTTTGGAGCCAGTTTTTGCTGAATTCAGTAATAATTAAGTTTTTGTTTTCTTGATGATGCCAAAACTAAAACCATATTAGTCTATGGTTAATTATTTATGCGTGTGATGTGTGTTATAATTAAATAAATCTTGTATGTGTATAAAGTATGCCATGTAGATTTAAAATCCTACCATAGGAAGCATATTACATGCATTGAAAGTATGTTATAAAGTGTTATAATATATAGTATGCATGTATAGGGTTTCAAATGTTGTAATATAAATGTTATATTAAATGTTGAATGCCTTTGATGTATGTTATGGATACTTAGCATGTCTAAAATTTTGTAAGTTATTATAAAATTGGGTTAGATATTTAAAATCCATAACAAAGATAAGCTGCGTGTTTGATGACATGCAGAAATGCACGTCATCTTAGGCCTTTTATTTAGAATTATGAGGGTTGTTAAGCAGAATATGCGGCGATTATGTTTGGAATTCATGAGAAAATGAGTTTGCGTCCATCGGCATTAAGAATCTCGGCTAACCCACTATTATGCGTTATTATGCGTTCAATTGTTTATTTTTGTAGCAATTGCAGAAAGCAATCTCATGTGCGGAAGCCAGGCTATCGCAAAGACGACCGCATGCGGGGATCTCTCCATCGTAGAAGGCGAATGCATACATTCGATGCATGGATGTTACGGCCATCAACCGCATGCATCCATCGCATAGAAGTGGTGATTGTCAAGCGAATGCGATCATCGTATAGATATTGTGGTCATCAATCGCATGCGTCCATCGCATGGAAGTTGCGGCCATCAAGCGAATGCGGTCATCGTAGAGAGATTGCGACTACAGAATAATAACCATAATAGAGGGATGATCGCAAGGTTGTGAAATGCAAACATGAACGCATATCTCAGGAGTATCAAAAGATGATGTTGACATTTCACCTACCACGCCGTTAGCAGCAGAGATTTAGAAAAGAACCATTGCGCCGCGAGTGTCAGATTCAGAGCAGGTCTATTAATGCTGTCGGCGATCAAGCTCTATAAATTGAAGCCGCTAAGAAAAATTTCAAATCATCCAAATTTCTACCTTCGGGTGGATCCTTGTGATCCAGACGAAAGCGTTAGAAGATAGCTTGAGAGTTCTTCATCCCCTTCATCCATTCCGAGTGACGACCGGAGCCTTCACCGGATTTAGAACTCAAGAGAGTCTGCTCCACCGCCCATCCATGGCACTACCGGCAGCCTTGACACACATCTGCTGGAAGCAAGACATTGCTTCTAGCTGGTCCTTCCATTTCTCTTCTTTCTTTTGTATTGTATTACATTATGCTTTAAGAAATTAATACATTTTGTGATCAATACATTTCTATATTTTCCTTCGACTCCATCTCCATCTTCATTTACTTAGCATCCTTTACTTTCATTGCATTACTTAGTGAGATTGTTAGAGTACCACATACTTAATCATGTGGCATAGGAATATGAAGCATGTAGCAAACCATCGGGAGATGTGCGTTGCATGAGTATTGTGAGAAAACCTTATTTGCTTAGTGTGAAGCTGTAACAAGCTTGTCTATAGGCAGATGCAATGCTTGTCTTTGAGTAGAATCAATAACAACTAACTGCTCGGGAGGGTAAGTGGTTGGTCGCATTAAGCAATGTAAGCAAGTGTTCACTAGAGATAGAAATAATCTTACGTCAGCCAGGTTTATGCGATTACCTTGTCTTATGAGCGCATCATTCATCATTTAGGCATACTTGGGAGAGTAGTCTAAAAACCAAATCTAAGTCTCGGGAGAGCAGATTGGATCGCATAAGCAAGAATGGGGAACTTAGGAATAAGCTTCGTTTGCTATTACACGGCGTATACACCCTACGGATAGGATATTGCATGCATCCAGAAGTAAGATACGATGGTATGTGGTCATCACGCTTATGTGTAAGAGCACGTGAGCGGGTTATGGAAGCTTAGAAATAGGCTTCTCGACACTATCGCATGCGTCCTAGAAATAGACACAAGTGTGTGTAGCATGATCGCATAGCTTTGCGCTAGCTGTGGTTGCCCTTACGGTCAAGCTCAGTGTTGCAATGAAGACATCCTCACCATTTTATCTATTTGTCCATGCATTTTACTATGCGTCGACAGTTGCCGTGTCTCTACCTCTCATTCATACTTCCACTGCTTTGTCTGTTAGTTAGAAGTAGGAGTAGTTTATAGCTTATAACCCCCATCATTCTTATATTCATCCGCCGTAAACACATCACCGCATACCCTTAGCTATAAGTCCCTGAGTTTGACCTCGGATCATCCGAGAAACTTGCGTTCGCGCTATACTTGGCGAGAGCGCAAGAAAACTTGTGGCATGAATGCATGGTCATTGCATATGAGATCAGCACATACATTCCATTCCAACGCATGACCACCGACGCATGAGTATAAACACATAACCTAAGACATGCATCGCAAAATGCGTTCTCACTAATTTTTGTCATCAATGCTCACGTAGGTTAACCACCTGTTTTAATAGTTAAAATATGTCGAGTAAAACTTGGTTACAAACTCAACCGGTATATAATCCTGTCTAAGGCTGGAGGTAATAAGTTGATGATCTACAAAACACTTCCTACCTAGGGATTATGGCCAAATAATTGAGCGTTGTTAACCATTTTTATGAGCAATTGATGCTTTATTTTATGCGGTGAAATAATGAAAGGAATTGCGGTGAAAGAAAATGCATTGTGCAATAAGTTTTCTCAACATAACCCAAGTATAAATCCTACTGAGTTTCCTAGTAAGTCCAGGGTCGAACTCAGGACTTTATGTCCCCATCTATCTACCTGACCTTACCCTTGAAATAAGAGGCTTATTGAGTCGGCGTTGTTGAGCCAACCCTCACCTATGAAAATCTAAGGATAATCCTGAATAAACAGGAGTTCATAGTTAGCTCAAGATTAAGGTCAAGTTACTTAGGTCATCACTTTGAGATAATCAGTCTTAAATAGTAAATAGTGTTATAAAGTAAGAGTGATTTATTTCTATTAGTTTCTATAAACGTGCAGCGGAAGAAAATAGAATCGTTAAATACTCTAATTCATCAGTTTTAATTCTAAAATCAGCATGCTCATCAAATGAAAAGAGGGTTTCATATATACCTTTGAAGATCTTTTTCTTCAATAAAATCCAGCTTCAATTCTTCCTTCTTCTGGTCGTGAACCACCACTAGAGCTTTCCTACTATCCTCTAGGAACCTTAGATTGAGTTGTGGGACTCAAAACAAGCTAGAATTTAAGAAATGAGAGGAGAAAGGTCATTGGTTCTCACCAATGAAGACTCTTCTTCAACCTTCAGACTTTTCAACAAAAATTAGAGTATTTGCACGAGTCTTTCCACTAAAAAACTAAGTGTTTTATATAGAGACATCATGCATAATGAAGTGCCTCAGCACAAGCCAGCTCCTTCAATTTGAAGTAGGATTTGGTGAATAAGTTATGTGCTTGAAAGTAGAAAAATCCCACATTTGAGATTTTCCATTTTTAATTTCCTTCCGTTTTTTTTTTAATTTTTAAAAATTTATTTTCAAAAACAAAAATATTTTTAAATTTTAATTCTTTTAATTAAAACTGAAAAATTTATTAATTTTAGAAAAATTAATTCAATAATTAATTTTTCCTAATAAAATTAATAATTAATAATTAATTAAACAATTTTATTAATTTAATATGAAATATTAAATTAATTTGTCATGAATTCTATAATCATGAATCTCTATTCATGAAATTAATATTTAAATATTTATCGATTCTCCAATTTCATTCAATTTCATAATTAAACATGTAATTGTATCACATATAATTACTAATTCCCTTAATTCAAATTTGAACGATTTAAATTAACTCGAGTGAGCTAGTAGGGGAACCGAATGGACCTACAGATCATGGGCTCCAACGATCCGAGATTAATTGGCCAAACTCTTTACATTGAATTAACCCCTATTCGTTAACTTTTGGGTCACTCCATTAAAGCCCAGTAGTTGCACTCCCATCATTGTAAATATATTGTGTTCACTTGATATAACCATGATTAGTAAGTTAACCATTCACAGATTGTTTGTAATAACAGCTGGGTCAATAGTTGTTTTACCCCCAAGATTACCTCTTGTTCCTTAAGTTCCACTGATCCTTTAATGAACAATTTGTTTGTGATCCAATCAACAAACTGTATCCCTCTCGAGCCAATGAGAGGGTGGAACCCCTTGTTCAAGACTCGAAGTCAGCATTTAAGGGAACAATCTCTCTACTATACCTGAAAGCGGGTAGGAGTGAATTTCCTCTTGCACCCTATATCCCCAGCTATCTACCCGGTTTTACCCCTAAAATAGGAGGCTTATTGAGCCGGTGCTATTGAGTCAATCCTCACCTATGAAAATCTAAGGATAATCCCAAATACACAAGAGTTCATAGTTAGCTTAAGATTAAGGTCAAGTTACCTAGGTCATCGATACGAAATAGTCAGTCTTAAACAGTAAACAATCTTATAAAGTAAGAGTGACTTATTTCTTGGTCTGATCTTATACAAACTCATTGCATAGGACGCCCCCACTCCTCATGTCACCACATGAATGAATCAGGATCATTTCGTTTGTAGCACTTTACAACTTATTGTAACAATTACAGAGTGGGCTACATCCGATAGTGTGACCAGAATAAGACACTCAACTTTATTTGTATACTATAGATCATTTTAGCTATTTACTCGAACCTGATCCACTCTTATGTCTCCACATAAAGTTCAAGTACTCATGCAATAGTCATGGATCTTTTAGTTTATTGGATTTATTTCTAAAACGAAATAAGCAATTCATATATTCAATAACAACTTTATTGAATTAAAACTGTAATAACAACTTTATCAATTTACAAACCACAAGTTTTAGGACATAAAATCCAACAATTTCTTGGTTCGGATCTTATACAAACTCATTGCATAGGACACCCCTACTCCTCATATCACTACATGAACGAATCAAAATCACTTCCTTTGTAGCACGTTACAACAAATTGTAACAACTACAAAGTAGGGCGCATCCGATAGTATTACGAGAATAAGACACCCAACCTTATTCATATACTATAGATCATTTTGGCTATTTACTCGAACTTGATCCATTTTTATGTCACCATATAAAGTTCAAGTATTCATATAATAGCCATGGATCTTTAGTTTATTGGATTTAGTTTTTACAAGTGCAATTTACATATTCAACAATAGTTTTATTGAATAAACGTCAATAACATCTTTATTGATAATAGAATATGTCTAACATTACAAATGACGAGTTTTAGGACATACAACCCAATAGTGAATACATGTGATTTTATGTGGAACTTGCATGTGTATGTTACATGAAATTTTGTATATGACAAACTACGATGCGACTGGCCATCCAGGCACATGATACACTCGCCTGAAAAGGCACATTAAATGCATAGGCCATGGATGGTGCATGACATGAAAAAAATGTCCTAAAAAGGCAGGTGATAAGAAAAGACCCTGAAGTGGCATACACGGTTTTGGCCATTTGGCTAACCCTTAAGTCTTGCTAATTAAAATGATTTTCAAATTCATGATTGTATGTGATTGCATAGCTTGATCCCGGTAGTGGGGCTACTTACTGAGCATTTTATAAACTCAATCTTTCCTTTACATGTTTTTAATGTAAAAGCAAAAAACGTATCATGCGTATGACAAGGAGATTCGTGATTGTGCCATGTGACTAGTTTCAATGCTTTCGCTCAGTTTTATGTTTCCAAGTTATTTAATTTTTTTATTTAGGATTGATGTTAGACAGAAAATCTTAAGTTCCAATTGTTATTTTCATAAATATGTTTTTTAGGAGACCTCGAATAAAGGTTTTATTTATTTTATAAATTGTTTTTAAGTTGAACATATAAATAAAATTTTTTGGTTTTAAATTTTTATTTATGAAGTAACGATCTTAGTTAGAGATCTCAAAAAATTGGGCTGTTACAAAGGGGACTTGAAATATGGCCTATGTGAAGCAAGCCTTTGGGGGTGGAAAACGGCTCGCCTTGGCCTCGGCTTCCAAGGCCGAGGTGGGTGTTTAGGCCTTTGGGGCTTTATATATATATAAACTTATATTTTAACAAAATAAGAGTTTGTTTTTTTTTTTTATAATAACAAACTATGAGTTTATTATTATTATTATTATTATGATTATGTGTGCATGTATGTATGTGTGTATGTATGTATGTGTGTGTGTGTATATATATATATGCGTATGTTATACTCATTGGGATGGGGATGGGGCCAATGTCAAAAATGGGAATGCAATTCCCATCCTCGTCCCAGTTTAGCCAACGAGGAGAGAATTCTCTCTACTTCCTTCTCCATTCCCAATCTAATCGGGGATTCTCCACCTCATACGAGGTAGAATCACCATAGGGTCCTGGTCTCCATGGAGAGAATGGACATCTCTAGTGTGTGTGTGTATATATATATCACTATTCATTTGTAATATATAATTAAAATAAATATTGTCAACCATATGTATATCTTTTCTTGTTATATCATAGTTTTTGTTACTTTTTTAGCAAGATATTCAAATTCAAATCAAATTTAAACTCAAATTAATGATATATTACTTTGTTGATAAAAATTACATATAAAAATAATAGAAATAGTATTAACTTAAAAAGAAAATCAAATTGATAAAAGAATATGTTATAGGATGGTAGCATCTAGAGTCAACCAAAACTCCTTCTCCTCGTCAGTTTGGGGTATTTTTTTCTTTGCTTCTGGCGAGAGGAATAATGTGGTGAAGTACTTATGAGAACACACATGAATCTTAAACTGTTGGATTTTATGTCCTAAAACTTGTGGTTTTTAAACAATAAAACTTATTCTAAAATATTCAATAAGTTCTTACTGAATATATGCATTGCTTATTTGAAATCCAATAAACCTAAAAGACTCATGACTATTACATGAGTACTTGAACTTTATGTGGAGACATAAAAGTGGATCAGGTTCAAGTAAATAGTCAAAGTGATCTATAGTATATGAATAAGGTTGGGTGCCTTATTTTGGTAACACTATTGGATGCGGCCTACTCTGTAGTTGTTACAAAGAGTTGTAAAGTGCTACAAATGAAATGATCATAATTCGTACATGTTATGATATGAAGAGTGGGGGCGTTCTGTGCAAAAGGGTTTGTACAAAATTGGACCACAAAATCAGTCACTCTTACTTTTTAACGTTTTTACTGTTTAAAACTGACTATTTCAAAGCGATGACCTAGGTAACTTGATCTTAATCCCGAGCTAACTATGAACTCCTATTTATTTAGGATTATCCTTAGATTTGCATAAGTGAGGATTGGTTCAACAGCGCCGACTCAATAAACTCCCATTTTAAGGGTAAGACCGAATAGATAGCTGGGGACATAGGGTGCAAGATGGAATTCACTTCTACTCGTTTTTTAGAGATAGTAGAGAGATTGTTCCTTTAAGTCTTTACTCCGGATCTTGAACAAGGGGCCTCACCCTCTCATTGGTCCGAGAGGGACTCAGTTTGTTGATTGGATCACAAATCAATTGTTTATTAGAGGATTGGTGGGACTTAAGGAACAAGAGGTAATCTCAGGCGTAAAACAAACATTTGACCTAGCCATTATTACGAACAACCTGTGAAGGGTTAACTTATTAATCATGGTTATATCGAGTGAACATAATATATCTACAGTGAGGGGAGTTCAACTATAGGCTTTAGTGGAGTGACCCATTAGTTAACGAATGAGGGTTAATTTGGTTTAATGAGTTTAGCCAATTAATCTCGGATCGTTGGAGGCCATGATCTATAGGTCCGCGAGGTTATCCTACTTGCTCATAAATGGATTAGCTTTAGAGTAGCGTGATAAGTTAATTTGAACCGTTCAAATTAGAATTAAAAGAATTAGTAACTATATGAGATATAATTACACATTTAATTTTAAGAATTAAACGAAATTGGAGAATTAATATTTAAATATGATTTAAATATATGAAGGTGGATTTGTGTAAAATTAATTTATTATTTGATATTAAATTAATTAGAATTATTTAAATTGTTTAAATAATTATTTATTAATTTTATTAGAAAACTAATTTATGAAATTAATTTTATCAAATTAATAATATTTTTTATTTTTTAAATCGATTTTGTAAAAATTGAAAAGTTAGAAAAACACAAATAGGTTTTTGTTTTTTTTTCCACTACACCTTCAAAGTAACTCACACATAACCCACTTTCTTTGGCTTCAATAACTCCAAGCATGAGCTGCATCTCATGCAGCTATCTTCTTTGTATGATAGTCTACAATATTGAGAAGATTGGAGTGAAATTGAGGCATGCAATTGAACGAATTTTTGTTGAAAAATTCGTGTTGAAGAAGGTGCTCTTCAAATGGGTTGCTGCTGTGAGTTCTTCTTCAAGTTCCCTTCATTCAAGCTTATTTTGAGTCCCACAACTCAATCTAAAGCTCTAAGAGGATAGTAGGGAAGATCTGAGGTGACCCCTGACATTGCGATGGAGGAGGTTGCAGGGGATGCGTAGCCAGAAGAGGTCGAGAAGGAAGACAAGAAGAGAGAGAAGCAGCCAGAAGTGGCTGAGAAGAAAGATAAGAAAAAGAAGAAGAAGGGAAAGAAGGTTAGAGGGGCGGAGTCTTCACATCATCGTAAGGCAAGAAAGAAAAAAGAGCAAAAGGATGATGATGAAGATGAAGAGGCCAAGAAGAAGAGGAAGAAGAAGGAGAAAAAGGAGAGAAGATTGTGCCGACGTGAGAAGAGGAGCCTGAGAGAAGAAGAAGAAGCAAGGCAGAGGGCTGCAAGCCCTAAGAAGGATGGAGAATCAACCTCCATAAGGGAGGATAGGAGGAAACGGCACAGTTAATGGAATCAGCCCAACCCATACTAACACAAATGGTTGTGACGGATGAAGGAGAAGAAGTAGAGAGAACCCCTTTAATGCGGCGTCGCAAGGAGAATACGCTACAAGGGTCCACAATTAACCCTCAAAGATTAATTTTAGCATTGGAAGAGAGAGAGAAAAAATAAAAGAAAAAGAAAAGAAGTAAGAAAAGATGGAGAGGGGCAAGCTCATCATCGCAGAGGGGAATAGAAGAAAAAGATTGGAGTTTGAGAAGATGCGACGCAACAATGAACTTGCTAGACTTGAAGGGATCCAGAAGCACGAGGAGGAACACCGCCTGTTGCTGGCCTCTAAGCAATTCAAAGAAGAGTTTATGAAAGAAGAAAGAGAAGAAGAGGAAGAAAAGAGAAGGAAGAAGGAAGAATAGTATAGATTTTTGTTGGAGGAGAAGAGGAGGAAGCGCGAAGCCAATAAGAAGCACTTATATAAGAGCAAGGGCAAAGAGCTCGCCGAGCGCGAGAAACAAGAGCAACACAGAGAGCGGGAAAAGAGAGAATGACAAGTAGCCCGCCTTGCATTGGCAAAAGGCAAGGCCATAGCATAAAGCAGAGAACCCGCGGCGGCCAAGAAGCGATCATCAAAGAAAAAGGAGAACGATGATATATTGATCGAGATGGGTTTCTACCCTACGCCGACCCCACTACCTGACCTCATCACGAGCGTAATTGTGGAGAATGGGTGGGACACATTCTACCAGTGCCCATCCATCATAGTGCCTTAGGTAGTGCGAAGCTTTTACCGCAGGTGCTTACATGAAAATAGGGATGTGGTGACCTTTAAGGGAGAGACAGTATCCTTCAACGCAAGGGACATCAACAAAATTTATCAAATGAAAGACAACTCTAATGCGCCAGGGAACAAGATTATTGATGACCCCACAGAAAAGTAGATGGAGGACGCATTGAAGTTACTAACGCAAACCGAAGCGAAGTGGTCGGTCTCGCCCAAAGGCATCTGTACCTTAGAGTCCAAGTCCTTGTTGTCAGAGGGAAGGATCTAGGTTTATTTGGTCAAGAAGCGAATGATCCCAACGATGCACGACAGAACTGTATCAAGGGATCGGGTCATGGCCACATATTGTATGGCCCGCGGCATTCCTATCGATGTAGGATAGTTGATCACGAGGCAGATCAGAGCATTAGTGGGGTATGTTCGGGGGCAGTACTTCTTCCCGTGGATCGTTTCAAGTCTATGTCTGTCTATGGGTGTAGGCATTAATGAGGAGCCTATGTCAGAAGTCCACGGCCTCATCAACATAAAAATCTTGAGGATGCTCCTCAAAGATTCTCCACACTGCCCCGAATTGCCAGCAAAGAGGCCTGCAATCGATTTGAATGCGTCGTTGGAACCCAAACCAAAAAGAATACGAAGAGAGGATAAGGGAAAAGAGAAGGTTCATGAATCACCAATGCAAAATCCAAGAACCTATAGACCCTCTTCCCTTAGTCATCTGGCCTCCAAGCCCACCGAGGCCGCCAGCGTAACCCTCTTCCCCCTTACACGAGTATTTTACAAACCTTATTCTTGTCCCCAACTCTCCTGTTTACCCAGCAGCCCCACCTTCACCATCAGCATCATCACTGCAACCCACCATTCCACCGCTGCAAGTTGATGACCCACATAGTTTGGGTGAAGGCACCTCTGCCCAACCCCAAAACGATGTTGGCGAGACATCGCAGGCACAACCCTCCATCACCTCCATGGCTGCTGAGTTAGCAGAAATGAGATCCCTCTTCTCCCAACAACAAAAACTCTTCTCTCGACAGCAACACTTCTTCAATCAACGATTTGAGGTAGTAATGGAGCGCATTGATGAAATTCAACGCAATGCCGCCACATCAAAAGAGGCGCTAATCAACATGCAGCACAACATTTATAAAGTCCATATACACCAGAGAATGATTGCAGAGCATAATCAAGAGTACTTCAACTTTCTTACCGCATATCTTCATGGTCCAATGGTGCCCCTACATCTCCGGCAGCACTTAAATTTTGAAGAAGCTCCTCCTGCACCACCTCAAAATCCGCCAGATCCCCCTGCTCCTCAACCTTAATATTTACACTTTCTTCCAATACGATTTTTTTTATTTATGCAGCCATTCTTTATTTGTATTCAATTCATTTATTATTTGTAACGTAATCAAATTCTTTGACTCTTGTATGGCAATAGGAAATTCTGTAATGCGTTCATTTGTAATTTATTTGTATACTTTGTTAATAGTCAATACAATCAGAGTATATATTCACTCCACTTTTTGCCTGTGCCTCTTTCTTTATCTTCTTTTGCTAATTTTTGTGACATTCTAAATCTCTTATTTTTACGATCTTCATTGCGTTGCTATGATGTATTACATGTTGATACTTAGAAACATTTCCCATACTTAGTAAATTCTAACTAACACTTAGTTAATTTTTTGTTTAGCAGTACTTTACCTTTTATCTTTCAAAGTTCTGCTCAAACCTTCTTTTTGAAATTTTCTTCTAAGTGTTTGTCTAGTCTCTCCAAACAACGCAATAAGGACCTTGCTCATCTTTAAGTTTGGGGGTGGGGAAGGTCTGAGCAGATGAGATCAAGATTATGTTGTATCTATTTTCAATTAAATATATATATATATATATATTTATGCAAAACTCCAATGTCAGCGCAAGGGAAAACCTTAAAACTGTCCCAACCTAATAAGAGTTTAGTTGTGAAAGGAGCCTGCTTGTAGTTGGATGTTCATATGACACCCGTAGGAGCAAGCCAAAACGAAGGTGGGTTTCCAAGAACAATGCAATATGAAAAAAAAAAAACAAAAATAAAAGAATGCAAGAGACAACTCCTCTGATCCTCTTGAATTGAAGTTGAAATTGGCACACAACCGTAGTTGGATGTCCACATGACACCCATGGGAATAAGCCAAAAAAGAGTGTAACCATGACCAACAGTCTCTAAGTGAATAAATGACGCAAAGTTTTGCTCACCGCATATAGACACATAAAGTTGTTTTGACAAAGAAGAGATAAACATTCTATTTTGAAAACTAGAAATGCATCTTTGAGCATAATTTTGTCATATAGAAGAATAAAGTAGGGCTTGCTAAGAATTAGCAAGGATAGAAGGAAATTGCGATGTCAAGTAATGTGCCTAAGTGTAACATTCGGAGCAACCAATCGTCAAAAAAATAAAGGATAGGAATTGAGCATGATTGCCTTAGTAGAAGATATGCTTGAGGACAAGCATATATCTAAATTGGCCAAAAGTTAGTAAATATGCGCCGATTGTATGAAAATTAGCCTAGTATTACAATAATTATAAATATTTGCAATTACATCCACTAACACCATAAATATGGAAGACAAGCCGAATTTTACTCTGTTTTGCAGGAGACCAAGTCATCGTTTGCGCGCAAGGCTCACGAGAAACTGATCAATGCATCTTTGTCACATTGTGCCCGTCAATCAACAATGAAGAGACGATTATCGCAATGACGGCGCAATGCGACAGTAGGTCCAGAGTTGTAGTTCAACCACATGCAGTAATAAAAACAACACCACATGCGAATCCATGATCGAAAGATGCAGCTGAGCAACGCAAAAGCAGATGATTGAGACACGTGTACAACTAATGGTTGTGCAGAATTGACGGTCTAATTGCATAACAGAAGGAATAATATCCCTCCATCTTTGGAATTACAATAATCATCAGTGGGGACGCCAAAGCCGGAGTCAAAAACCTGCACCTATAAATACCCCATTGATTTCAGAGAAAAGGATGCTACGGGATACGGGGTAAATGTTGCAAAACTATTGAGAGAAAAGGCTGAGCTGAGTGCTTAAGTGAAGAAATCCGGGAAGAAGACGAGATAAGGCCGAGAGGTGAATCTCAGATCTAATCTGCGAAACACCCGATTGAAAGCTCTGTGCAAAGATCCCTGCTACTGGTGGACCAAGCCTGAGAGGGAAGCTCTTCCTACCATCTAATCCATCCTATCCGGCAAGGAGATCTCCATCGAATCAGTGCCAAGACATTGGCAGTTGCTTGTATCTGTTTTATCTCTTTCATTGTTGTATTTCACTTTCTCACTCTCTCTTCATTTGCACACCATGTATCAAACGCTTAATAGAGATATTAATTGTTTCGATAGCTTTCATTTATCATTTTCTGTCTATTTCCGTAGAATCGCTTAGTGTTGAGAGCCTATGCGATAGTGTCCGTCTTCCTAAACGATCACACACCCGTGTACTAAACGATCGCTTAGCACGCCGAGTAGAACTAAATGATCGTTTACCTTTTGATAGACGATCGCTTAGCTAAACCTACACGATCGTGCCGATCTAAATGATCAAGCACACCCGACTATACGATAGTCTTCTACTATCTCCCACTTGCTCATTCGTTCTACACGATCATTTTTCATCCTCCCCTCTACCAATTCCATCAAAGTCCACCCTTTGGATTCTCACTCTGAGAATACCGAGGGATTCGAGTGGTGGTGTTGTCCCCGATTGCTGTTTATTCGTGTGCTACTAATCGTGTAGACGACCATGGTGCTTCTACAAATAAAAGGACAATCCCTCGTGAGCAGAAATTCATATTAGACTCAGGATTAAGACTACGTTGCCTAGGTAATCCTATTGAAATGGAAACCTAATTAGTCAACGGAGTTACATCTAGTGGTTACTATTTCACGGTTCAGTCTTATGTAAACGCATTGCATAGGATACCCTCACTCGCATGTCACCTACACGAGAGTGTTGGATCATTGTGTTTGTATCAAATACAAAGTGGGTCATATCCATAGTATTACCAGGATATGGTACTCAACATTATCCCTATACTATTGACCCTTTTGGTTGTATCTTAAACATTGGTCTCTATATGTCTCCATATATAGTTTAAGACTCAAAAGACAACCTAGGATGTTAGTTTATTGGATTTAGGGTTATTAAGAAAAAACGAATATAACACAATCAATAACACTTATTGAAATAACATTGATAATTCTTTATTGATGACAGTAAATTATTTACATTTTCTATCTACATGTTTTATGGAAAAAACCCAACAAACTCCCACTTAAACTAAAACTCTACTTAATGGGATGTACATAATATCAATAACTCAAAACAGCAAGAATGGTAAATAAATACAATAAACTATGGCATCTATATACCCATTACACATCTCCCACTTGCCCTAGATTATACAATGACATGTCTCGTGGACCTAAACTCTCTAGATAACTTTTGAACAATTAAGCTAAGAGTGCCTTCATGAATGGATCAGCAATGTTGTGCTCCAAAGCAATCTTTGTGACGATCATATCTTCTCATTGCACAATCTCTCGTATCAAGTGATACTTCCTCTTAATATGTTTTCCTCGTTTGTGGCTGTTAAGCTATTGAGATTTGGCTACTGCCCCACTGTTGTCACAGTATAAGGTATAGGCAAGTTCATGTTTAGAACGACTTCCAAATCACTTAAGACCTTCCTGACCCAAACTGCTCCCTTTATTACTTCACAAGCAGCTACATATTCAACCTCCATAGTGGAGTCTGCAATGCATCCTTACTTAATGCTACGTCATACTACGGCTACCCATTCAGGATGAAAACTATTCCTGACTTGGATTTCCTAGAATCCTTGTCAATTTGGAAATCTAAGTCAGTATATCCATAAGGATCAAATCCTTACCTCCATACACAGCATGTAGTCCCTCATTTTCCTAAGATACTTGAGGATGTTCTTAACTGCAATCCAGTGGTCTAACCCTAGATTGGACTGGTACCTACTAACTATTCCCACTACATAAAAAATGTCTAGCCCAGTGTAGAGCATAGCATACATTAAGTTTCCTAAAACTGAGGCTAGGTAATACGTCTCATATCCTCAATTTCTTGAGGTGTCTTATGTAACACACCAAATTTTGTTAGTAATGTAATTTCAGTAATTTCTTTTAATTGGGGGGTGTTTTTGGAATTTTTTGACTTTAAGTGTAATTGTGGGAATTTAATTGTTGACGTTGGAAATTATTTATGTTGAAAATGATTGGCAGAAGTTAATTTTTTTTAAAGGAAAGGAATTTAAAGAATTATGTGGATTAGGAAAAGAATAAGATAAAATAAGATATATTTTATTCTTTTCTTTTCTTTTCCCATCCTTTTTCTTCTTCTTTCCCTCCCCCTCTTTCTTCTTCCTCGAGCCACCCGAGACCTCACCCCCTCTGCTTTCGTTTTCTCCAGCACCCACACAAAGCCCTAGTCATGTCGCCTCCCTCTCATACCCACTCAGCCGTCCGGCTGTCCCTCAAATCCACCACCCACGTGGCCGACTGCGCTGGCCCATCAACGTCACACCGTCTTCTCTTCAATGCCTCAGACCCCAGTTGCGCATCCATCCGAAGTAGCACGCCGCCCACCCGCGTGTACCGCCACACCTAAAGTAAGGTTTTGGAATTGCTGGAGCTCGTTAAAAAGGGTAGTGAGGGTAAATTCTATCTTATTTAAAGACGCATTTGTCTCAAAAGGTATAAAACTCTTCGGAAGAGATTGTAAGATAAAGCTAACCCTGATTAGCCTCATCAATGGGTCCGCCATTTACTTCAGCAATATTGAAGTGCATCATCATGTCCAGGACATGTTCTCTAACATAGGTCACCTCCTTCATCCACTTTGTGTAAATGTGCTTAATTGCCTCGTGTCTAAAGGACCATGATGGTTGCCCAAACATTTCTCGTAATAAATCTGTTATCTCTTTAGCCGTAGCTAAGGATTCATGTTTCTTTTCCAAAACATCAGACATGCTGGCAAGAATGTAAACACGGGCCTTTTCATTGGCTTTGACCCATCGATCGTATGCTTCCCAAACAGTTCGGTTAGCATTTGAGGCTGGGGCTTGAGGACATTCCTCAGTTAAGACAAATCTTAGATCGTCAACTACCATTATTGTGTGCCCAATAATTATCGCTATCTAGTTTCTCGGAAGCTAAGAGTTGAATTATTGGGCTATTCATACTGAAAAAGATAAATATATTCTTTTAGAAAAACTATAATCACAAATAAACCAATTTAATTTACCAAAAACTAATAATGTGCCCTTCATTATTATATTTTGCAACGATATTTCAAAAGTTTAGAGTAACCTCCACCGAAGGGCAGTCGATTATTCCTCTTTTGAACCAAGACAATCTTAACTAGATGCTAACCCCAGAATAACTCTTTATTCTTATAGCACTTTATTTATCGCTACTTTGGTCGAGAATATACTAACATCTTAGTAATTCTTGTAAGTGTAACCTTCCATTTTTGGATTTCAAAAACCAGAATCAACATGCTCCCGGAAATGGAAAGTCAATATGAAAACTGATCTAAGAGAGCCTATCCAGATTTAGAGTTCACGGTGTTCCGAATCCTATAATACAACCCTCTGAAGGGAAAGGTCGCTCCAGGGCAGACATGCAGGCGCATTATAGGAATCTCACGGTGCGACCTAATGGAAGAGACCGTGGGATATGTTGTTACATACCCCTCACCCACATACTATGAACTACTTCCCCTATTCACCTTGATTTTGATCCATGCAAACATTCTCCGAAGGGAGTCCGCTCCTAAGCACGGCCCAAAGCCCTGCATGGACCTCAAAATGTGAACTCTTAGGGATGCTAGAGCTAAAAGTACGCTACTTCTCTCTAGCTGAAGTGTTCTATAATGGTTTAGGATATATATTAAAAAAAATACTTAGAGATATATTTCATAAATTAAACATATCCTAAGTCTAGGTGATAGATCCATGTATAACTCTTATACTGGATTTTAACCTATGATGTCTAGGTGATAAACAAATTTTATTACCTCATATCTCTCATGCATGCTCATTAAAATTAGAGTTATTTGACTTAGACGCCAGTTTGATCTCCAGGTAGGAGGTGTTCCGTAAACCATCATCTTAAGAACCCCCAACCTTAGACAAGATCTCCCCGGATAAGTAATAACTCTTTGTTTAACAAGTAATCGACCTATTCTAACTCTTTAGAAAATTCGATTGAAATTGCACTAATTTAATCCTAGGTGAGCATGCAACTTTTACCTTTGTTATAGATTTTAAAGTCTAGGTTATTTTATAACAATTATAAAATAAAATTATAACCATTATAACCCTAGAATCATACATCTATAACATACATTCATACTTAATGATCATGCTTTAATATAACACTTTATATTAAAAAACTTAACATGCATACTATATACATTATAACAATTATAACATATATCAAATGCATGTACATGTTAACCTATGGTGGGATTTTAAATCTATATGGCATACTATATGCACAATAAGATTCAAAATTTAATTAAAACATACATCAACATGCATAATTAATTAAACACCCTAAAATGGATTGGTTTTGGCTTTAAATTAAGCTAACAACTAAATTATTACAATAATAATTTGGTGTAGTACAAAAAAACCGCTCTCGAACCAGCTTCAAACACTTTTGAAAACTCGAATCGGCCAAAAAAACTCTCTGAAACCGGCCCAAAAACTCCAAAAAAAGGTTGAACCGGTCAAACCGGCTCAACTAACCATCGCGAGTCGAAGCGGGGGAGGAATCGGGTCGGATGGGAGCCGAATACAGTCGGGCTGGCGTGCGCGGGCTACTCCGGTCGGAGAGCACTGAGGGTCGGGTCTGGGGCCAAATTGAGTCTGTGAGTCCTTTTTCTCCAAATTTGAAGATGTCCTCTTTCCTGGAACCGAGCAATTACAACCTAATTTCAATTCTAATGACTCTAACAAATTTACAGACCCTTGGCCACACATTAATGCTCATAAACATGTGAGTAATTACAAATTAATACTACAAAAAAAAAAACTTAATTTATTTGCCAAAACCTAAAAACCATTTTAGTTTCCAATCTCAATTTTATCTAATAAATTGAAACTCACCACATGCAATTGAGTAAAATTAAAACATGCTCTGATACCACATGATGGAAAAAAAACATGCGTAGTGGAAATGAGGATCAATTTTACTCTAATTGCACAAATTATACAAACAACCCTAAATTAATTAATTAGGGTTTTTTTAAAATATTACCTTTAAAGCTCCCTAAACTCTTCTATCTCTGCTCGAACACAAACCGAACAACCACTAGAGCTGACCTACTATCCTCTGGACTCAGAACTAGGTTGTGGGACCCGATAGATGAAGAACCCGAGAGAGAGAAAGAGATGGAAAATAGTAGATGGATTTTTGGGTTGGGTTTGGGTTTTGCATTTTCCTCAAAATAGTGATTTTTTCCAGCCCAAATTTAGAAACCAATTTTGGCAAAATGTCAGAAGTTTTTTCTCCAAATTGAAAGTCCAAATTTATAGAAAAATGTCATGCAAAATTTGCATGAAACAAATTCATAAAAACCCAACACCTCAAAATCCACTATCTAAGTAGGTTTGATGTCTCCACTATAAGCCAACACCTAACCCACTATCTTGTCAGTGAAATTATCCAATAAAAGTTTGGATTTTCCCATTAACTTTAGTCAAAGGGCAAAATAGTCATTTTGTCAAAGTCAAACTTTGACTGAAAAATCAACATTTTGACTTTTTATGATTTTTCCGTGTTGACCAATTTTGACCTCCCGAGTATGAATCCGCATTCATTTTCTCGAAATTCAAATCACATTTGAATATAAAGTCGGTCAAAGTGACTTTTCAAAGTCAAAAGTCAACTCTAACTTTTTACATCTTTGACCATTTCCATTATTTTCGAGCTTCCGAATATGAACGTATTCATATTCTTGATATTTAAATCACATTTAAATATTAAAGTTGTATCTCTAAACTAAAAAACCGACCACTATATCACATATACTTGTCGGTTTCTCTCTCTTCACCTAATTCGAACAATTCGAATTATTCTATCATACTATTCTAAGTTTATTCCATATGAGCTAGTAGGGGAACCTAATGAACCTATAGATCATGGGCTCCAACGATCCGAGATTAGCTAGCTAAACTCTTTAGATGGAGCTAATCAACATTCGTTAACTCACGGGTCATCCACTATAGTCCCGTAGTTGCACTCCCCTCACTATAGATATATTTGTGTCCATTTGATATAACCATGATTAGTAAGTTAATCCTTCACAGGTTGTTCGTAATCTTGGCTGGGTCATAAAAATTGTTTTACCCCTGAGACTACATCTTATTCCTTAAGTTCCACTGATCCTCTAATGAACAATTGGTTTAAGGTCCAACCTATAAATCGAACCTCTCTCAGGCCAAGGAGATAGTGGGGCCCCTTGTTCAAGACCTGGATTTAGTACTAAAGGGAACAACCTATCCACTATCTCTATAACGGGTAGGAGTGAATTCCGTCTTGCACCCTATGTTCCCAGCTATCCACCTAATCTTACCCCTGAAATGAGAGGCTTATTGGGCCAGCGATAATCAACTGCCCTCACCTACGCAGATCTAAGGATAATTCTGAGTGAACAGGAGTTCATAGTTAGCTCAGGATTAAGATTAAGTTACCTAGGTCATCAATAACGAAATAGTCAGTTTTATACATTAAACGGCGTTTAGAACGTAAAAAGTGACTATTTCATGGTTCAGTCTTATGTAAACTCTTTACATAGGATGCCCCCATTTTCATGTCTTCACATGAACGGTTTAGGATCACATCGTTTGTACTAACTACAAAATTGGCCGTATCCATAGTGTCCCCAGAATAAGGCACCCAACCTTATTCATATACTATAGACCATTTTGGCTATATATTTGATCTTGATCCACATTTATGTCACTACATAAAGTTCAAACTTAAACTTAATAGCCTTGGATCCTTAGTTTATTGGATTCATGAATATAGAATTGAAATTTACTAAAGATTTTCAATAACAGCTTTATTGAACAAGAATATGATATTACAAACTACGAGTTTTAGGACATAAAATCTAACAGTGATGTTGAGATTGTGATAGTGTCCTCACTTAGTATCTAATCAGAGTCAAACTTGGATTAGAAAAAAAAACCTTTCCCTTATTAGCCGGAGTACACTAGTTAGATGCCCATTAGATGTTGTGTTTCCTTCGGGATTCATTAAAGGTGGTGTTATCCTTCGGGATCCACCAGAGGTTATGTTTCCTTCGGGATTCACTAGAGGTGGTGTTATCCTTCTGGATTCACCAGAAGTTGTGTTTCCTTCGGGATTCACTAGAGGTGGCAATTTCCTTTGGGATCCACCAAAGGTTATGTTTCCTTCGGGATTCACTAGAGGTGGTGCTTTCCTTCAGGATTCACCAGAGGTTGTGGGTTCTACAGGACTTATTAGAGGTAGTGGGCATACTTAACTATAATAGGATAAAAATCAGTTTTTCATGTATGAGTTCCATGAGGACTAGAGGAGTATTTATGTTCCACCAGAGGTAGGCATCTAGAGGACATAGATGCTTAGCCTGATCCTAGTAGTGGGGTTACTTACTGAGTACTTTTATACTAATTCTTTCTCATCTTGCTATTTCAGGTAAGGGTAAAGATGCATCAACGACTAACAAGAGGAATCCTTGATCGAGCCACCAGGGACTAGTTTACATGCTTCCGCTCATATTTTAATATTTCTATTATGTTTTACATTTTTCAGTTATAAGATTTGAGACTACTGCTTCAGTTTTGTTTTCAGAATTTTTGTTTCTTTTCATGATTTATGGGTACTCTATCATTTGACTTTAAGTATTTGAAATTAAAGCAAATCTTTTTAGTTATCTCATTTATTTAACATTTATTTCATTATAAAATAATGTCGTTTTAACTTACATGCATCCATACATTAGTAACGGCCTAGCTTGAGTTCTAGGGGGTCGGGTCCTTACAATTGGTATTAGAGCCCATGTTTTGGGTTCTGAAGACTGACTTACTATGTAAGTCTAGGTAGTCCCTGTGGCCCAGTAATGGATTCCTCGTCATCACCGGGTATATCTTACTAATGAAAGTTTTCAGTACATATATGAGATTAGTGATGTAATATTTCAATAGCATGTTTCTGAGAAAGACCCAGAGATAAAGAGTTGACATGCGAGTTCATGGCAGGACATAGCACCTAAACTTAGAGTAAGAAAATTTGTTAGAGAAGGGGTTCAGGACCCCCAAGTGCAACATCCACGAGTTTAGGATCATCCCCCTCCAGGGGTGCAGGAAGAGAGAGCCGAAGGTAACCAGATCGTCCCGACAACTCCAAATCCACCTATGACCTAAGTTTATGAGAAGGCAATAAAGGCAAGAATTGGTGAAGCTGTTGCATCCTCCCTGATGAAAAAACTACAGGAGTTGATCCGTAATATGATGGCAGGACAGACTGCTCAAAACCAGGCTTAGAAGGAACAAGTGCCACCTGAGCAGTTGTAACAGACCCGGCCACAGAATAGAGACATGCAAAACCTGTCTCTTGAGACTAAGCACTTGAGGGATTTTAGGAAGTTAAACCCACGCTCCTTTGATGGATCGTTGGGGGATCCCACTAAAGCAGATATGTGGTTGTCATCGATTGAGACGATTTTCTATTTTATGAGGTGGCCGGAAGTGCACAAGCTCCAATGTGCAGTTTTCATGTTGACTGGCAACACAGAGATTTGGAGGCGTTCAGCAGAGAAAATGATTGATACTGGTAGGGGACTTGCAACCTGGGAGCAGTTCAAGGAGCGTTTTTATGAAAAGTATATTTTAGCCAACACCCGATACAACAAGCAGGCAGAGTTCTTGAACTTGAAATAGAAAGTTATGTCGATAGAGGAATATGAGCAGGAATTTGATAAGTTGTCCCACTTTGCTCCTGAGCTAGTAGCCACTGAGGCAACGAGGACAGAGAGGTTCATATAGGGTTTGAGGAGCGGATTGCAAGGTATGGTACATGCCTTGTACCTCAAGACGTATGTTGCAGCACTACGGGCCGTCATGAGAATTGATACTGACTCCCAGACGGGAGAAGCGAATAGGAAGTCACTCGGGATTGGGACCTCTGCAGATCAGAAAAGGAAGGCTGAGCCAATGGCTCCTCAGCATCAGCAAAGGAACCAAAACATAGTTAATGTTCCACGTCAGTGGGGATAACAAGGCTCTCAAGTTGTGACTTCAAGGAAGATAAGCCGATTTGTATTACTTGTGGTAGGCGACACTAGGGACGTTGCCTAGCCAGCTTGAGGTTTGTTTTCAATGTGGTCAGAAGAGGCATATGTCAGAGAAATGCCCAAGGAGGAACGTGCTTGAACCCAGGGGCCAACTCGTAAGCTCGTTTCAAGGAGGCCTGAGTTGTCAATACCAACAGGGTAGAGTGTTTTCTACCACTCGACACGAGGTCGAGAAGTCAGGCACAGTGGTGATAGGTACGATTCCCATTTTTGGGCACCATGCTTTAGTTTTGTTTGACTTTGGCTCTCCGCACTCATTTATCCTTCATATTTGTAAAGCATGCCATGTTAGAGTCAGAACCTTTGCTCTTTCCACTATCTATTTCCACTCCATCAGGAGAGATCATGTTAGCTACTAAAAAGATAAAGGCATGTCAGGTAGAGATAGCAAATCATGCATTAGATGTGACCTTGATAATTCCAGATATGCATGACTTTGATGTGATACTAGGCATGGATTGGTTAGCTGCTAATCATGCCAGCATAGATTGCTCTCATAAGGAGGTCATCTTTAACCCTTCTACAGGAGCTAGTTTTAAGTTTAAAGGGGTTGAGACCGTGGTTCTACCCAAAGTGATTTCAACATTTAAGGCCAATAGACTTTTTGACCAAGGAGCTTGGAGCATTATGGCTAGTGTCATTAACACTAGAGAGGCTGAAGTCACCTTGACTTTAGAGCCAGTAGTAAGAGATTTTCCAAACGTTTTTCCAGAGGACCTTCTCGGACTGCCCCTGCAGTGGGAGATAGATTTTTCTATTGAGTTATAGCTAGGCATAACCCCCATTTCGAAAGCTCCATACAGGATGGCACCAGTAGAGTTGAGGGAACTTAAGGTCTAGTTGCAGGAGTTGTTGGACAAGGGTTTCATACGCCATAGTGTGTCATGGTGCTTGATTTTATGAAGTGAATTATGGATGATATGCGATGGTGAAATTGCATTGGGCACTCAAGTTTCCTCAGCGGAATCCAAGTGTAGATTCCACTGAGTTTCCTAATAATTCCAGGGTCAAACTCAGGGACTTTTGAAAACAGGTTGCGTTGGTAATTTTTATGAAAACTTTGCGGTAACCGGATAAATAAATAAATTTTTGGGATTGTTGTTTGCATTAATGAAAAATAAAAAAATGCGGTGGAGTTTGAAAAGAGTTGATAAACGGGAAATGCAATGAGTATGCAGTGAATAGGTTGAGAAAAGTTTCGGCTAACACTTCCTAGGATGCGTTCATGCTATGCGATCATGCAACATGCATTTAATAGTAAACCACCTCTCGGTGCGAATGCCACGGCTTCTAAGACTAGAACACATGTGATATATGCACCAAGTCTATAGGACCTACACATAAGCCTCTATTCTTATTTATGCATCACGAAATGGCGCACACACAAATAAGGCGACCACATAATATCATTCCCATCTCTAGGATGCATGCGATGCAGGTTGACAAACAGAGCTTATCTCTAAGTCCCTATTTCTTATTTATGCAGTTCTAATCTTGCTCTCTCGAGTCCAGATTCTAACCTAGCTCTCTCGAGTCATTAGGCTCTTTCTTTAGACTCTCTCTCAACTAGCTTTAAAGGGTATTTGGCACAACATAAAACAAGACAATCGCAAGCAATGAACTTCCTAGGTCATGTTAGCTTAGTTCTTCTCATCCCATTCAACTAGTTTAGCTACTCATGCATGCTAAGAGAGTGAACATATGTAGAAATAGAACTTTCATTATATAAATATAAAGATGAAGTACAAAATAACAATGCAAGTATAGAATAAAGGATCTGGTAGCAATCTCTTGCTGCCCAGGCTTTTACACTGTTTTTCTACTCGTGCTCAAAAGATAATCTCACTCTCGTGAGAGTCAGCCTGCACTCTGCTTCTATGACTCAAGGTTCTCTCTCGAGTTGCCCTGAGCGATCTCTGGCGTCACCACTCTTCTCTTGCTCCGCCTTAAAATGAAAGGAAAACTATGAACAAAGATGAGCTGAGCTCTCAAATTCGTAAACTGGTGAACTGGTGAACTGATTAACTGATCAACCCATCAACCTCTTTTCTGAAGGATGCTCTTGGTATTTATAGAACATCCAGGGTGAAAGGCGGCTTCTCTCTCATGATTGTACAGATGGGATGGCTTTAATTCCTGACTGATGCGCCGAATATTTTTCACCGAAAAGCTGAATGTACTTGTGATCATTATCGGCTGTCAACTTAATTCGAATTCAACTGTCATCAACTTTCTGTCCTATCGTGATTAATTAGCCTTTCATCCAGATGCGCCCAAATGTTGCGCTGACCAAGTTGCGGCAATCCTTCTCGGGCGAATATTTGCGAACACGATCACCGTAATGCTTTGCGGTAATGCTGCGCTCGACCAATGATTTCCTATGATCGCAATTTCTGCCTTGCGTCATCGCATATTCTGCACAAAAATACAAAATCAACTATTCTAATGCGATGAACGCATGCGACCGCAATATAATAAACTTAATGTTTTTTGGATGCAATTTAACATGTTTTATCAATGCAAGCCAGCATTGTTTAAGAACTTAGCATTATGATAACGTGCATTTATGCCCGTTATCATGTCATCATGGGGTGCACCCGTTTTTTTTGTGAAAAAGAAGAATGGATCATTACGTCTGCGCATTGATTATAGAGAGCTGAACAAGATGACTGTAAAAAATAAGTATCCCCTCTCCAGGATTGATGACTTGTTTAATCAGTTGCAGAAAGAACCGGTGTTCTCAAAGATTAATCTGAAGGAAATCAGAACTGAGATCCTTATGGGCAGTGGATCAAGACTATTCCAAATTACAATCGTCAACAAATAATGCATTTACAGTCGACTTCAAACAAATGGTTATATGCAGAAATTACAGCATGAAAAAACTCTAAGAATAGAGAGCAAATTGAACGAACAACGACAAAAGCGTCTCCACGCTCCATTACGTGACCGGTCGAACAATTAGCAACCTCGAACACTCGATCTATACGACCACAACACCGCACGAACACTTTGCGCTCGTCCTCAACGATCTCCTCGGCACGAACTCTTCAGCAACACGAACGGCCTCCAGAAAACCTCGACGGTGTCGAGTTGAGTCTGACACCACCAACAAGGTGACCTTGGTATTCTCGGTGTGAGAATCCAGAGGGTGGGCTCTATGCGGACTTGGTATGAGGCAGACGAACGGACAAAACAACGATCAAGTACACGACTGGGCAAGTGGGAGATGGTGAAGTCCTATCGTATAGGTCGATACCCAATCGTTTAGATAAAGTTATGCGATCATGTAGCAAAAGCTATACGATTGTTTAGCTCATCGTTTAGCTTGATTTTTCGCCTACAGACTCTACACGATCGTTTACCTTGGGCCAGCGATCGTCTAGCAAAGCTATGTGATTGTTTAGTAAATACTGCACGATCATTTAGCTCTACTCTGCATGATCGTTTAGCTCGCTCAGCCGTCGTTTAGTAAATCCGAATTTACTTGACAACTTCGTGAGTTTCTTTTGTGTAGAGAGAAAACTCAAAGTCTTTTCAAATCTTTTGTAAAACCTCTTTTCAAAATAGGAAAACCAATTTTCCTTTTAAACTCACGGTTACAATGATTCAATAACCACCCACTACTTTGGTTATTTAAAAGAAAAAAATTAATTATCCAATAATTAATATTATTCCATGGTACTTAATGTCAATCACATTTACATCAATCG
The DNA here is from genome assembly GCF_027475165.1 of Benincasa hispida. NCBI lineage: Eukaryota > Viridiplantae > Streptophyta > Magnoliopsida > Cucurbitales > Cucurbitaceae > Benincasa > Benincasa hispida. The sequence continues at coordinate 64,895,368 of NC_143480.1, read as the reverse complement.
TCCACTAGATGTATCTCATACATCAAACCGATTATATCATATATAATCAAAATACCTCTAGTCAATTTGAACATTTCAAATCAACACCAAGAACTGATCCTCAACTGAATCCATTGAGCTATCAAAGGGACCTCATGGACCTGTAGCTCGAAGCTCCAATGGTATGTGAATAACTGACTAAAATCTTTAGTCACGGGATCCACCATCCGTTAACTGCCAGGCACTCCACTAAAGACTGACAGCTGAACTCTCTTTACCACAGATATATTATGTGTCCATCTTAACCAATCAGTAGTGCAACAACCCTTCACAAATCGCTCGTAAGTACAGCTGGGCCAATAATCGTTATGTCCCTGTAGTTACATCTGTCTTCTTAAGTACCACTAATCCCTCTAATGAACATAAGTCATAGTACTACTATGACTGAGTCTTCTCTTCCAAAGAGAAGTTGTGTCCACTATGTTCAAGCCTTGGAATCAGCTCTTAAGGGAGAAATCTCTCTACTTATCCCTGCTTCGGGAAAGAAGTGAATTCCATATTATGGATTGAGTTCCCAGCTCCTAGATTAGACAAGTCCCTAAAAAGGTAGGCATGTTGAGTTGGCAATCTGACCACTCTCACCCATACTAATCAAAGGACCGCCCTCAAAAGCAGGAGTTCCCAAAAAACTCAAGATTGAGGTTGTGTCACCTATGGTCATTTAGGTGAGATGCAAGTCTCTAGTATCAACGGCATTATATACATAGTCTAGTCATCTCATGGTCCAAGTCTTATACAAACTCTTTGTATAGGACACCCCCACTCTACGTCTTCACATGAATGGTCAGGATCTACCATCTGCAGTAGTTTACAACACTTGCAGACCTCTACGAAGCGGGTCGTATCCGTAGTGTCACCAGGATCAGGTATCTCATCTTAATCCTTATACTACAGACCTATTTAGGTTATCACTTAAGGCATAATCCACTTATATATCACATATACATGCTTAAGTTTGCATAAGATAACCAAGGAGTTTTATTTATTGGATATAAGTAAATGCCATAATTAAATAACACTTATTTTATTCATTGAACAATGTGTATCTTTACAAAACAACGAGACTCCGGGAGAATTAGGACACTAATCCCAACATGATCTTCAGTCAGGATACCATCACTTGAGAATAAAGGACAGTGACATACCCAAGACAACTTGTCGATCGAGGTATGGCCAATATGAGTTCATAGTGATATCGTTCGGTGTAACGAATTCCCCAATGGTGTTTATGGATTTATGAATAGGGTGTTCAAGGAATTCATCGACACCTTTGTGATTGTTTTTATTGATGATATCTTCATTTATTCCAACACAGAGGCCGAGCATAAGGAGCAGTTGTGAAAAGTTTTGGAGACATTGAGAACCAATAAGCTGTATGCTAAGTTCTCTAAATGTGAGTTTTGGTTGAGGCAGGTGTCCTTTCTAGGACATGTAGTATCGAAGGAACGAATCTCCGTGGATCCTTCAAAGATTGAGGCAGTTACAAGTTGGGCTCATCCAACCACAGTCAGTGAGGTGCATAGTTTCCTGGGGTTTGTAGACTATTATAGACTATTTGTAAAGGACTTCTCTCGCATAACCACCCATTAACTCATTTGACTCGCAAGGGAGCTCCTTTCATTTGAAATTAGGCTTGTGAGAGCAGTTTCCAAGATCTCAAGCAGAGGCTGGTATCAACCCCAATTCTTATAGTACCAGATGGATCAAGTGGTTTTGTCATTTACAGTGACGCGTCCAAGAAGGGTTTGGGATGCATATTGATGCAGCAGGGCAAAGTAGTTGCTTAAGTTTCACGTCAGTTAAAGAAGCATGAATAGAATTATCCCACACACAACTTGGAATTAGCAGCAATGGTTTTCGCTCTCAAGATCTGGAGGCACTACTTATATGGAGAGAAGATACAAATTTTCACCGACCACAAGAGTTTAAAGAACTTTTTCACTCAGAAGAAGTTGAACATGAGGCAAAGAAGGTGGTTAGAGCTAGTGAAGGATTATGATTGCGAAATTTTGTACCACCCAGGAAAGGAAAATGTAGTGGTAGATGCCCTAAGTAGAAAAGTGGCTCATCAACAGTCCTCATTACTAGACAGACTCATTTGTGCAAGGAGCTGGAGCGGGCAGAAATTGCAGTGGCAGTAGGGAAGGTCACGGCACAGTTAGCGCAGTTGTCAGTGTAACCAAGTCTAAGGCAGAGAATTATCGATGCACAGCGGTGTTATCCTTATCTGGAGGAGAAAGTTCGTAGGGTGGATGTCACACCAAGCCCCAGACTACCTTCCGAGCCTGAGAAAGGGCATGACTGCAGCAGTTATCAACCCTTTTGTTGACACTTGCTACCTCATAACTCATGCGGAAAATAACTCTAATACCAATTAACAAATTCAACAATCAACTGATTAAGTAGGCCCATTTTATATTACACCAATGTAATGTTTATACAATTCCAAGGCTTGACAACAAATTTACAAGAACAACTGTAAAACCCTCCGGAAGTGTAACTAAGGCTTGTGGCAGAACTTGACCTTAGCAGCACCCAGGAACTTCTCACCTTTCGCTACCTGGGGGGGGGGGGGGGGGGGGAGAGGGGGTGTAAAACATAAAACATGGAAAACATGAGCTATAAAGCCCAGTGAGTGGTGCCTTTAGATAAACAAATAATTTTGACTACAGAAATATACTTTTGGAAATCAATGCATAGTCAACAAGAACATTACCACAAGTTTACAACTATTTCTCCAGCCAAACCGCTGGATTAATCCCAGCTCGACTGCTGATTAAAAATAATCAACCCCAGCTTGACCGTTGGTTACCACATAATAAAAACATCCCCAGCTTTACCATTGGTTATCCCTGGTATGATCCTACATTTTCCCCAGTACTTTCACAAATATACTAAGACAACAACAATTCCTGTGGAAACTTTCCATGTACCCTATTATTCCGCCAATGTGCACATCGACTATTTTCCCACTAGCTATGCTTAGGTAACTTGACTATATTTCCCGCCGGTCATCATCGACTATCATTTTTTGTCGACCGAAGCCAACTATATTTTTCCGCCAAATACCTTTTCAAGCATGCTAACTATATACCCCGGGTACAATTTTAGTTTCCAAAACAAACATACAAACAATATCTTAACAAGCATAGTAACAAGATAAACATATATCCCTGATCATGCCAATTTAACATTATCACCTATATATATTTATCTATATATATAAATTACATCAATACAACACACAATAACCACTACCTTGATTGGTTAGGAACTTTCCTTTCCGAAGTTCCTTAAGTCTCCTTGGTTTCCCTTTTAAACCCTAAATTCCAGATTCAAATATCAGCTTAGATTATTCATAGTTCCAGACTTATTTTAAGATACTTCCTTCTGAAAACATGTTCTAAAATGTCTTGAAAGCTTACCATAAAATCTTAGCTCATAACTCCTCGTGGTTTGGCTGGAATCTCAAAATCTTCAAGACTGGCCCAAGCTTACCCGACAGCCTAACCCTTATGTCTTTTTCTCAATTTCCAGACCAATCCCTTGAAGCTTCTTCTCTAGAAGCTCTACCCTGAAAACTAGACTCTTTTAGCTTTCAGATGGCTTTGAAATCACATCAAACGCATGAGTATTCTGAGAGAACTCCTCGTTCCAAGTTGATGCTACTTCCTGTCTTTTCTGCCCGACAGCATTTCCCCTCTTGGAACTTCTTGACCAACGCATGGTCTTGCTACCAACGCATGCATTCTTCCACCAACGCATAGTCTTCTCCCAATTAGTCCTCACACACTCTACTTTATGTCCTTTGAAGAGAATTTGAGTTCTCATCTGAAGTCCTTGGCCCTATTTATAGGCATCCAAGATTGCTCCACGGCCGATACCTCCTACTTGGCCGCATGTCCAAGTGTCTTTTCCTCACACCATCAATACATTCTTACATCAGCACAAGCCAAAGTACATTCTTCTCCTTTCACCAACACATAGCCCTCAAATTTTACATGTCTTCTTATACATCCACCTAATTTTCTTAAGGCTTAAGATTTCCTCCTAACTAGCCACATGTTCGGATGACATCCTCCATATGAGCTCATCCTTCATATGCATCCACAAACCCTTGAATGTTCAACGCATAGTATGCCATCAGCGCATAGTTGGCCATCAATGCATAGTCTATAATCAACGCATAGTGTAATCTGATGGAACTTGAGACATACGCAGCGGAATTAGGATCTAATTACACTCTAATTGTTTTTAATTAAAAGGAAATTATGCATGCAATTGAAGGAAAAACAGTAATTAAAAAGGGATGAGATACAACCTTTGTAGCTTCCGAACACCGCTTTTCCTTACTGAATCTCGACCCGAACTCTTCCAGACAACCACTAGAGTTGACCTATTATCCTCTGGACTTAGAACCGGGTTGTGGGACCCGTTGGATGAAGGAAACTGAGAGAGAGAAAAGAGATGGAAAATAAGAATGAATTTGGGTATGGGTTTTTTACTTCACTCAAAGAAAAGAGAATTTTCCAGCCTAAATTTAGAAAACTCTTTTGGCAAAATAGCAAAAGTTTTATCATCCAAAATGAAAGCCCAATTTATAGAAAAAACCATGCAACAATTGCATGAACCAAATCCATAAAAACCCAATACCTATAATCCACTATCTTAGTGGGTTTAATGTCTCCACTATAAGCCAACACCTAGCCCACTATTTTGTTAGTGGAATTATCCAACAAAAATTTGGATTTTCCCACTAACTTTAGTCAAAGGGTAAAATAATCATTTGGTCAAAGTCAAACTTTGACCAAAAAATCAACATTTTGACTATTTATGATTTTTTCCGTGTTGACTAATTTTGACCTCCCGAGCATGAATCCACATTCATTTTCTCGAAATTCAAATCACAGTTGAATATAAGATCGGTCAAAGTTTGACTTTGCAAAGTCAAAACTCAACTCTCTGACTTTTTACATCTTTGACCATTTCCATCATTTTCGAGCTTCTGAATATGAACGTATTCATATTATTGATATTTAAATCACATTTAAATATTAAAGTTGTATCTCTAAACTGAAAAACCCAACCACTATATCACATATACTTGTCGGTTTCTCTCTCTTCACCTCATTCGAACAATTCGAATTATTCTATCATACTATTCTAAGTTTATTCCATATAAACTAGTAGGGGAACCTAATGGACCTATAGATCATGGGCTCCAATGATCCGAGATTAGCTAGCTAAACTCTTTAGACAGAGCTAATCAACATTCGTTAACTAACGGGTCATTCCACTAGAGTCTCGTAGTTGCATTCTTCTCACTACGGATATCTTTGTGTCCATTTGATATAACCATGATTAGTAAGCTAATCCTTCACAGTTTGTTCGTAATCTCGGCTGGGTCAAAGAAACCGTTTTACTCCCGAGACTACATCTTATTCCTTAAGTTCCACTGATCCTCTAATGAACAATTGGTTTAAGGTCCAACCTATAAACCGAATCCCTCTCGGGCCAAAGAGAGGGTAGGGCCCCTTGTTCAAGACTTGGATTCAGTACTAAAGGGAACAACCTATCTACTATCCCTATAACGGGTAGGAGTGAATTCCGTCTTGCACCCTATGTTCCCAACTATCCACCCGATCTTACCCCTGAAATGGGAGGCTTATTGAGTTAGCGATATTGAGATGCCCTCACCTATGCAAATCGAAGGATAATTCCGAGTGAACAGGAATTTATAGTTAGCTCAGGATTAAGATTAAGTTACCTAGGTCATCAATTAATGAAATAGTCAGCTTTATACATAAAACGGCATTTAAAACGTAAAAAATGACTATTTCATGGTTCAATCTTATGTAAACTCTTTACATAGGATGCCTTCACTCACATATCTCTATATGAACGATTCAGGATCACATCTTTGTACTAATTACAAAGTGGGTTGCATCCATAGTATCCCCAGAATAAGGTGCCCAACCTTATTCATATACTATAGACCATTTTGGCTATATATTTGAACTTGATCCACATTTATGTCACTACATAAAGTTCAAACTACATTAAATAGCCCCAGGACCTTAGTTTATTGGATTCAAGATTACAATTTCAATAACAACTTTATCGAAAAACAAAACAGAATATGTTTATTAATTTACAAACTACGAGTTTTAGGACATAAAATCCAATATAATCATCAATGCATAGTGGGTCATCAACGCATAGCAACCCTTGGTTCGCCTTGGTTTTCAACACAGCACCATCGCAACCCAACTTACTCAGTCATCGCAAGCCTTAACCATCGTAAGAGCCAACCACCATGCGTCCAACCTAGACCATCGCATGGCCTATGTCTAACGTATCCATCGTGCATGCCATCTTCAACTTCCAACGCCTAGCAAGGTCGCACGACACAAACGCATGGCCTCGCTTGACCGCATCGATGCATAGGCGCTTGGCCGCATCGACTTACCATGGCTCGCTCGGTCACATCGACGCATAAGCGCTCACGGCTGCTGGCGTCGACGCATAGGCGCTTGGCATGGGCCCTTGGCATAGGCGTTATGCATCGACGCATGCCACACTCCATCGCCTGCCTTGCCCCGCATCCTAGCTTACCCCATGCATCCTCTCATGCCCCTGTGCCACCCCTATGCATCACCCTCGGCTGCCTTTCTTCAACCGCATACCACCCTCCAATGCATCCATTTAGCCTAATTCGTTGGTCTAACCTCCAAGGCATGCGTCACTCCCACTTCAACTTCTCCCTTGGCCCAAGTAATTCTCCAAGATCTTATGGCCAACGTATAGTAATGTCTAGTCCAACACTCAGCCTATTCATCAATTAAAGCTTAACTCAAAACTACTCAAGGAAAATCTATTCAACACTTGGAAATTTCCTTAATCACCTGCTTAAGTAAGGAAAATAGAAATCCAGGTTTCACAGTGGAGTCAGGCCAGGATGGCGAATTCTCGTTCTCAGTGAAAGGTGGTCTCCTTTATCAGGGACGTTTGTGTGTGCCAGTAGATAATGATATTAAGAATAAGTTGTTGTTAGAGGCTCACAGTTCCTTGTTCTTGATTCATCCGGCAGCACTAAGATGTATCAAGACTTGAAACGTTATTATTTGTGGAATGATATGAAAAGAGAGATTGTGGAGTTCGTAGTAAGTGCTTGGTGTGCCAACAAGTGAAAGACCTGAGACAGAAGCCAGCAGGCTTGTTATAACCATTGAGTGTGCCAGAATGGAAGTGGGAGCACATGTCTATGGACTTCATTGTGGGTTGCCTCAGACAACCAAAGGTTTCACTATGATTTGGGTTGTGGTAGACAGACTTACTAAATTAGCATATAAAGACTTGCCAAGATGTAGGCTCGGGCCTTCTCATTCGCCATTGTCCATCACTCGTTAAACTATTCCGCGTAAGTGTAACCTCTCACTTTCGGTGCCAGAGTCTCGCCCTAATGAGCCCACCATAGGGAAGAAGCAGATTAGGATAAGAGACTAAGTTACCTTATTCTCTTACAGGAGATCAAATAAAGAAACGCGCAAAATTGTCATCTTTTAGGGGGACATTCCCAGGGTGCCTCGAGGCGATGCGCAGTAACTTTATTCAACTTAACAAAGGGGACCGAGGGATATGCTGCCACATTTCCCACTCCCACTTACTATGAACATTCTCTCTATCCACCTTGATATTGACTACCCAAACACCATCCGTTGGAGGGACACGCCAAAGGTGCCATGAGGCCGAGGGTAAATCTCATGGTGTAGACTATATAGGAGAAACATGAAAGGTTTAAGTGAATTGTCTTATGCCCCAAGTATCTCCCACTGAATGTTCTACCTAGGGATTCATTAACCTAGACAATCCGGCTACTAAACTTTAGTCTAAGTCGTCTTTTTAAACTCTACTCATAAACAACATTTGTCTATGAAATATGAACAAGTTCAAGTAGTCACATTTAAACACTTTAATGGACTGTCCTTAACTTGTATGCATGCATCAAATCTATCTAATTCATCTTTCCAAGTAAGTTCCCAGGTAGGGGTGTTACATTTCCGTCAACTTAAAAACCCCAGCCTAGACAGAACCTGCCTTAGACAAAAGGTCCCTTATAGATAGATTTACTACACTTTAACCTTTTATTAGCCAATTTAATCCTATTAAACTGATTAAAAGATTAAAGCCTTAGGGTTGCTAATCGTATTAGAACTGTGATCTTAGGTCTATGTGATCCAAGTTTTAAACACTTTAAAAACATGAATTAAACCTAAGTGAGAATGCATGGCTTTCTTATTTCTTTTAGTTCTAATTTCTCTTTAACTTTTAAAAAGAAACAACTAAAACCACTGTGCACAACGAGGCATTTATAATATTTATAAAGTAACCTATGTGTCATGCTTCATGCAATGTTCGGTCATTACTATATATATAACTTTTATATAATGTGTAACAACCTAGCAAACATGCTATCATTCACCCTTATACTATAACAATTATAATATAAAGATGATGCATGTCAATGCTTTTTATGCATGCATAAATATAACTCTTATATTATATGATGCATGAGCATGCTCTTACATAATTAAATCATGCTTCTCTAAACTATAACAATTACAATAAAGAGATGATGCATGACCGTTGCATAAACTAAGGTGGGATTTACTATATGTGCATATCATATGACATATAAAAAACATACATCGCATGTAATAAATAAAGGATTAATGGACCGGGATGAGCCTTTACAAATAACCAGAATGAATAACCATATCTATTACATTTTTCATCGAGCAAAACGGTTCACAGGCAAACCGGGTCTTGAACTGCCAAGAGGTCTTCATTGTGTAGTAAACTCTAGTAGGTAGACGTCCATTCAACGCGCATTAGACGATAGAAGCATAATTAAACGATCGCATAGACGACGAGGAGGCCGCGAAGCCTAATCGTCCATGCGATCGTGTAGTGTGATGACAGGTAAACAATTTACCTTGCGTTACTAAGCGATCGTTTAGTCAGTTACTAAGCGATGAAGCTTGCTGACATAAACGATCGTCTAGCGCGCACGCTTTAGACGATACGCGAGCATCTCATCGTCTACACGATGCGTGCAACCAGGTAAACGATTTACCTTGTGATACTAAACGATCGTTTAGTCAGTTACTAAGTGATGAAACTTGTTGACCTAAATGATCGTCTAACGCGCTTGCGCATTAAACGATACTCAGTGATCACGTACCCGATCGTCAACACGATACGATCAATTCTTGATCGCATACCTCATCATTTAAATGATGCGTTCAACAGCAATCGCATACTCGATCGTCAACCCGATGCGACCAACTCTTGATCACATACCCCATCGTTTAACCGATACGTTCAAAAGCGATTGCATACTCTTTCATCTTTATGATGCGATCAACAGCGATCGCGTAGCACATCTTCTGCACGATGAGATCAACCCTAGATCGCTTCCTTCTTCGAAGAACTGTAATGCTTGCCCAGATTGCATACCTCCCTTATGAAACGCTTGCACAGATTTGCTTCTTCGAACGACTCGACTTCAAACAAACTTTGAATACAGACTCGATAATGATTATTAATGCCCAAAAACGCAGGGGCCTTTACAGAAAACTGCAAATGTAAAAGGATCTAAATCAAACCGAGGCTTATCATCCCCAAAACATCCATTAATTCGCACATCCACAGCAAAATTTAACTATTAAACCAGTGTAGTATATGCACCCACCATGAATGTAAATCTCATTTCGTTGTAACATATGAAATTGGATTATCAGAACCTGGCTCTGATACCAATTGAAGGATCTCATATCTGAAGGTTTGAATCGCTCCGATCTCACCGTGACCAAAATACACATTATACATTCAAAACATACAGTTATGCAAACAAACATTAATTATCGGCATGCTAAGAACAAGATAAATAACAAGGGAGAGAGTTCCATACCAGTTGAAGAGAGTCTTCACACTTCGAAACTCCAACGCGGCGAAAACCTCCACGCGATCTACCAATGCCCAACGGAAGCATCGACTGCAGCAGCACGAACAACCTCGAACTCATGAACACCGTGGGGATGAAACCACCACTAAAAAGCCCCGGGTATTCTCGGAGTGAAAACCCAAAGGGTGGTCTTTGGTGAATTTGGTAGAGGAAGGAAGAAACACGAATCATGTAGGCGATAAGCAAGTGGGAGGGAGAAAGACGCTATCGCATAGCAGACTACTTATCGTTTAGGAGAAGCTACACGATCGTGTAGATTTTCTGAACGATCGTTTAGGAAAAGTTCGACGATCGTTTAGTAAAATCGGCACATTATATGATCATTTAGAGAAGCTATCTGATCATGTAGGAAATAGCGTGCGATCGTTTAAGCACAAGGTAAACGATCGTTTAGGCGCGAGGCGACTATCGCATAGGCTCTCGATTCTTTAAGTGATCGTTCTCTATTCTCCAACGCGCGCTCCACTCTTTCTTTTGGACAATGACGACCAGGCTCTTCAAAAATGAAACAATTTCATCTTTATTTCATTGGTTACAATAACCGACTCATTCCCACTAACCCATGTCCAAACGTGAAATTTTTGGATTAATTATCATATAATTAACCAATTAATTAATAATAAATATAATCATATTATATTTTTATCCTATAGTTTGATATCACATATCTACTATAGTATTTTCTCCTTTACTTGATATAAATCATATTTATATCTAATTTTCTCCAAAATAATGTATCACATATATTTAGCCAATTGTATCATACATAATTAACCAGTCCAATTATATCATATATAATTGAACTTCCTCTTGTCAATTTGAACATTTCAAATTAACCCAAATATTGGTTCTTGACTTTATCCAAGCTACCCAGGGGACCTAATGGACCTGTGGCTCGATGGCTCGAAGCTTCAACAGTTCATGAATAGCTGACTAAACTCTTTAGCTACAAGATCCACTATCTGTTAACTGTCAGGCATTCCACTAAAGACCAATAGCTGAACTCTTCTTACCGCAGATATATTTCTGTGTCCATCAGATATAACCAATCATGAGTACGATGACCCTTCAAAGATGCTCGTAAGTACAGCTAAGCCAAATTATCGTTATGCCCCTATAGTTACATCTCACTCCTTAAGTACCATTGATTTCTGTAATGAATAATACAACATAGTCCAACTATGTGTGAATACCTCTCGGGCCAAGAAAAGGTGTGTGGCGCCACATCGTTCAAGCCCCAAAATCAGCCCTTAAGAGAACTATCTATCTACTTACCCCTGTCTCGAAGAAGAAGTGAATTCCATCTTGTGTATCTGAGTTCTCAGCTCCCAAATCAGACGAATCCCCAAAATGGTAGGTTTGAATCAGCGGCCACTTGTACTTATACAAATCAAAAGACCGCCCTTAATGGCAGGATTTCCCAACTCACTCAGGATTGAGATCATGTTACCTATGGTCATCTTAGTGAAGTGAAGTCTCTGTCATGAATGGTGTTATATAACGAGACGTTAACACTTCGTGGTCAGGTCTTATACAAACTCTTTGTATAGGACACCCTCGCTTGCATGTCCCCAACACGAATTATTAGGATCAGACCATTTATGACAAGTTACAACACTTGTGATCATTCCACAAAGCGGGCCGCATCCGTAGCGTTACCAGGATAAGGTTTTCCTCCTATATCCATATACTACAGACCATTTTGGTTATCACTCAAGACATGATCCACTTGTATGTCACCACATACATGCTTGAGTTACATACAAATAACTAGGGATTTTATGTTTATTGGTTTGTGGTAAAGCAAATAAAACAAGTAATTGAGCAAAAATACAAGATGTGAAGTAAATATCATATATTAACAACACAAGCGTTCGTAAAAACTGTTTACAAACTGCAGGACACGAGACTTTAGGACATCAACCCCAACAATATGCTCACAGGACTAAGGTTAATTCAACTCAAGTTTCGAATCTGTTTCCAGGTAGGAGGTATTCCGTAAACCATCATCTTAAGTACCCCCAACCTAGACAGAATTTTACCCACATAGTTCCTTATAACCTTAAAGTCATGTTTGTCCTACTTAGTCATGTTTTAAATCTATTAAAGAAATAGAACTTTATTCTAAAAATCTATTAGAATTAATGTGATCTAAGGTCTAAATTAATTTTAACAATTTAAAATTAATTCTAATTCCCTAAGATCCTAAGTTTGCATGAAACTCTTTATTATAGATTGACGGTTACTAAAGATTAATTTTATAACTATTACAAAATTAATTATTAACTCTATAATCATGCTTTCTATGATTTAATAATTAACAATAAAATTCTAATTAATAAGAAAACCATATTACATGCATTTCATGACTTTAATATAACAATTATATTAAACTATAGATGTGTCATGCTCAATGCAAATTGATTTTCAACTTTATTAATATAACACTTATATTAAATAATTTATGAAAATCAACCAAACATACACAAAACATTAATAAATATAACCGTTTATATTTACCGAAGTAATGTCATGCATCATGCTTTTTCAATTTCATATATTTAACATATCAAAATATATTAAATAACGAATGAAATTATATATATATATATATCTTGCATTAATACCATGCATTATAACCCTTATATTATATTGAAATGCATGAACATGCTTAACCTATGGTGGGATTTATCTAAATGACATCCATAAAGTATTTAAATAGCAAATAAACTGATAATTTATAAAGAGAGAAAACGTGGGAGTTATCCCACGTTTCTGATAACTCCCTTACGTGGGAGTTATTCGATTTAATAAAAAAAATAATTAATTATAATTAACTAAATCTAACTTATTTAACGATTTCATTTAAATCATATTTAAATGAAGCATCTCTCACATAACCTATAGTTTTTATTCAATTATTTAATTAAATCAAATCAAATCAAATTTAATTTAATTTAATTTAATTAATTAATTCTTCAATTAGTTAATTGCAACCCTAAATATGAAATATTTAATTTAGCCTACATTTGAATCATATTCAATTGTATTTCTCTCATAACCTATAGTTTTAATATGCATCTAATATGCATTAATTTTAACCTATAGTTCTTATATGAATCCAATTTATATTAAATTAATATTTTAACTCCTTTAAATATTTAATTCTCATATATTGATTTGGAATCATATCCAAAATTAAATTTATATTATAAAATTTAATTAAAATGTAAACTTTATATTATAATGTATATCATTATACATTATACTATTTTCCTAAGTGAATTTGAACATTTCAAACTCTATTCAAGATATAATTGCTTCAATTCCCTTTTACGAGCTAGGAAGAGGATCTCATGGACTTACAGATTAGAAGCTCCAACTATATGAGATTAATTGACTAAACTCATTAACCACATTAATCAATTTTCGTTAACTGTGGGTACGCTCCATTAATGACCCACGACTACATTCTTCTCACTGCAGATATATTTTTGTGTCCACAGATATAGACCAATAATAGCAAGTTAGTCATTCACGAGTATTCATAACATCAATTTGGTCAAAATTACCATTTTACTCTCGGGTTACTTCTTTATACTTAAGTATCAGTGCTCCTCTAATGAACAACTTGTTTATGGTCCAACCATTAAACAAAAACCTCTCTGGGGCAGTGAGAAGATAAGGCCCTTTGTTCAAGTTTCGGAGACACCACTTAAGGGAACACTCATCTACTTACCCTATAGTCGAGAAGGAGTGAAATCCATCTTGTATTATTATGTTCCCAGCTCCCCACTCGGTCATGTCCCCAAAATGGTAGGTATATTGAGGCAGTGAATTGGCCACTCTTAGCCATACAAATCAAATGATAATCCCTCGTGAACAAGAGTTCATAATAGACTTGGGATTAAGACTAAGTTGCTTAGGTCATCCTATTGAAATAAAAACCTAACTAATCAATGGAGTTACATCTAGTAGTTACTATTTCGCGATCCATTCTTATGCAAATTCATTGCATAGGATACCCCCACTCGCATGTCAGCTACACAAATGCATTGGATAATTGTGTTCATATGAAATACAAAGTGGGTCGTATCCATAATGTCACAAGGATAAAGTATCCAACCTTATCACTATACTATAGACCCATTGTATATGGATAGAGAATGAGAAAAAAAAAATTAAAGAAAATGAGTGGTCATTCACTTGAAACCACCACTCGATTCAAAAGTTATGACGTAATTACGAACGGTAGATTTTATAGCTATATGATGGTGTCGTGACAAAGATAGCGCCGAGGCACCATACCATTTTTCGACTACGAAGTGCAGCGCTAGGTTCTTAGGGGTATTTTTGTCCTTTTTGCTACCCTTTGATACCCGGTTCCCTAATTAACCTCTAAATGCTCAGTTTTAGCCCATTTTGCACCCAAGTAATCGCATGTCTTCTAAGCTCAATATCCATCCACTTTTTCACCCATTTTCTTGCCCTAGGTAAAACTTTGAATTCCTAAGGGTTTTTCCTTTATTTTCTACTCAAATTAGCCCCTTGTTTGATTCCTTCAAAATAAATAAATAAAGGATCAAGGAACACATTTAAGCAATAAAACTAACCAAAACATAAGCTTAAAATTTGAATTGCTAAAGCACAATCAAGCACCATTTCGACTCTATGTTCACCCATCAATTCTCATGGCGTGCCCACAAGAGGTTCTTCCACTTCTCTTCTTCCTACACCATTATTTAATTTTCTCTAAACTGGTTTCTTAATCAAGTCCAACTTTCTAAACATTACCTCAAGTGAGAAGAAGATGAAACATCAAAATCGAAAACCAAACCCAATCAGATAGCATATATATGGTTCAGTTCGGTTGAGTCTTAATTGAGAAAGTAGTTCAGTTCGGTTTAACCGCTAAACCAAACTATGACCATCCCTATTATTACCTCTCTGGTGACAATTTGCATAAATGCATCCTCTCTTCGTACATGAGTAACACACCCTTCCTTTTGACTGATTTTTGCATAGAAGGTTATTACTACTATTGCCCTGTTGGCTAACTTTGTTCCATGGTCATTGACCCTTATCGTGCTCAATCTTGTCTGATCGACCTTTTTCTTTTGACCAGCAGGCATACCAACTCTAATTGTATTGTGATAGCGTAATAAAAATAACTATGTTTGGTTGTGTAGAAAATGTTATCAACTTTTCCTGAGAATAAGTAATACATGTGTTTTATGTTGCATGGGAATATTATTAGATCACCAAGTAAATGTTATTTTTGTTTAAATTATGTGATCACTTTCAAAATTTTGTGCAATTATAAAGCATATAACTAATCAAAAAAATTTGCCTTAATTGAGTTTAAATAATTAATTTGTGCAGATTTATTTTTATTATGCAATTATTAAAAACAACCTTAAGCAACTGCACTATATTTTATTCCAAAAATCAAATATAACCAATATCAAAGTATAAATACTAGACATAGACAAAATAAGCATTTATATTATGTCAATACTCGTAGATACAAACAAGAGTACAGTGCAACATTCATTCAAAATGAAGATAGTTAGCAAGTATTAACATGTTAGCTCAAAATAAGGAGTACACGTCATTTGATAAGGACGCCAATATATATATATATAATTGTCCATGTATAACAGAGCCAATCGGAAAATTCAGCATAGACCAAGGAGATATATGGATGATCAAATCCTTAGTTGAAAAACATGTGCAATTAATCAAAGGGCATAGGGTAGGAAGGGGAAGAAGAAGTGAAAATCCACACTTCTCAATAGGTATGTAATTCTTTCACTTGTGTGGCTAAAAGATGCCTAGGAAATACCTTTTCCAAAATAAGTAAACAAAGTCCACCAACCAGCCCATTCTCATTCCCACCCTCTTTTCTCTCCAACCAAACAGCCCATGATAGACTTCTATCAATGTCTATTAATGATGATAGACGTTTATAGACATAGATAAACTTTTATCAACTATCAAATCCAACTCAATCCTTGAACTTCGGCTTGGGTTGGGTTGAGTTGTCAGATTATAACTTATATTTTTTCCTTATTAATTAGAAATGGATAAATTTATCTACAAAACATGACTAATAACTAAAATTTCATAGAATTCAGATGTTAAAAACTTAAAAACCAAATATTTATGTTATTTATTACAAACTTTATACAAATACAACCATTAAAATTTTAAAAGAAAAATAGTAAAAATTCATAAATTCACTAACCCAACGTAATCAAACTTTGAGCAAAGAGATATATATATGACTCGTGTTGGATTGGATAATTCGAATTTTTATTTGGCCAGCTCAAGACCCAACTCAAACCATAATAATAAATTTTCATCAAAATGTCGATATTTCCATATTTTTCATGGGTTCAACATCGACATGAGGGATGAATCGATATTTCCATATATTGTAGAAAAACTCACAAAACACAAAAAGATGTCATCAAAATGCCACCAATATGAATATAATATAAATAATATATATAATAATTTATTTAGAAATCATAAAATGTTTATTTATTAATTTAAATTTATTTTTAAATTATTTATTTTTATAATTTTTTTCAGAAATATCCATTGTAATTGATAATTTATCGATATTTTCATCAAAATTAGGAGATCAATAATTAGTAGCAAACAGACGACAGATTTTTGTTTTCATATTCATTTTCCATTTGTTTGTTCCCATACATTATGTTTGAATGAACAGTGTAACACAGCTTTTCGCTATCATAAGGTTTTTTTTTTCCTTGTTCTTTTTTATAATTTTTAATTTTTTTTCAATGTAATATATCTTTAATTTCGAGTTTTTAATTATTAGGTTGGATTCCTAGTTTTGAAATTTGATTTTAAAAATATTGTTTATTTATGTTGATCCTTAGAAAGGATATATCTGTCAATGCATTTAAATAATTACCATGTAGAAAAATCGAACTCGAGAACAATAAATAACCATCCAACTAACTTCTTTCAAAAATAGAGAACAGACACCATAATCAAAACAAATAATAATAATATATTAATCATTTAACACGTGTATTTAGTTTCATGTCAAAAATTCAATCCACTTGTAGGAGGCAAAATACAAAGTTATTCATCACTAACATATATAAAACTCATGGCATCCCCTTTTAACTTGCATTTTCTGTTCTTCATACCAATGGTACAATAATATACAGAACAGGATGAATTCCTGGAAAAACTCATGTTAGTTTCTTTACAAATAGATAAAAACTTGACATGATTGCAACAATAAGGCAGAGGAGGAGCGGAGTTTTACGACATGAAAATACAATTATATTGACAATAGAGTCGATAAGAAAAAGTCATTTCATCACACGTTGACGCCCTATCTGTTTCGGATATTCCTGGAAAGTTGAAGGTTAGAATAAAAAGGGTAAGTATTGTATCTACTGCAAATGCAAGAATAGTAAATACCAACAAGATTCACATCGAGGTTGTAGGTGAATACATCGTAACGACGCTAATTTGAAATCAAAAGATGTAAAAGAAGATATGAAATCTTAAGAAACTATCCATTTTATAAACAAATAAGGCCACCAGAATTATGGACAGGGTAGCAAGGCAGCATATTCTGCGCAAGCATATTTTTTGTGTTTAGTTCTTATTTGTTTCCAAAAGTAACCATCACAAATGGCATAAATAAGCCTTCCTAGGACTTGCACAAATAAAGGAACTCACCTGACAGGAAGTGACTGAGAACCAACTACAGCCCCCCTAGGTGCACTCTGGCGTCGTGGCCTTTGATCGCTCTCCCTGCTTACACGCATAGCAGCAAGTTCCTTCTCCATTGCAACTACTTCTCTTCGCATTTTCTTTGCTTCGACTTCCATTGCTTTATTCAAAGTATCAACCTTCTTTGCCAACATCTGTACAAGGCCAAAATAAATGTACAATAAGCTATATACATGAAATACTGAATAATATAGATGAATAGATAATCTTAACCTCAATTGCATCATCCTTGTCTTTGAGGGTTACATCTTTTTCATGGCAAGCTTTCCTAAGAGATATGACTTCTTTCTGTAACATGTCATACAATGCTCCGGAAACGTAATCTTCTTGCTCTGTTTTGGTTTTTTCAACTGGGATACCGTCTTCATTCTCTTCATATGGAGCAGTTGTCTCAGAAAATTGAATCTCACCACTGGTTATTGTGGCTGAGTTATCTTTTACTACTGCATCTTGTACGAGCTTATCTCTTTCCAGTGATCTACTACCACCATCAAATGATCTCGAAGAGATTTTTGTTGTCTTCAACAATGCACTGGCACTGTTTGACTGGAGCGACCCCGTGTGTGAGTTTGTATTTCTCCTTGATAAATAGCCATTTGAAGACAGTCTAGTCAGTTCTGCTCCTCCAAGAGATTGACGTCTGGAAATTCCAGTGCTTGTGCTTCTTCCTTCGGAAATAATTTTTGGGTTGCCATTAAACGATCTAAGCCTTTCCTCTAAAACCTTGAAGCGTAATTGATATCTTTCCTAAGTTGCCGATCAACAAATGCAACAAAATTTGTAAATAGTTTGACAGGTATAAACCCCTGATAAATGATTGAAAAAGTTAATTTTCCTCACTTTCATTTGTGCTTCAGCTTTTGCAGTGCGTTCAGCAACTGCTAGTTTTTCACGAAGTTGCTGCATTTCTCCCTGCAAGTGTATGCGAGACAACATTAATTAAGTTGTGTAATATAGCTATTATTCATGGAACTAAATAAGAATAACACGTTTTACAATCACAAGTACATCCTCGAATAATGTAGCTACCACCAAGTTCCACTTTGCAAATCATTACGGCCATCAAAATACTTATAATTAATTTCAGGAGTAAAAAGGTTCAAGCTTAATCTGAACTGGAACTTTAAAATGCTTCATAAACAGAAATGGCAACAAAAGGAAGAGACTCTTAGTCATAAGACTAAGAGGAGATGAGGCACCAACCCAAGCGTTAGCATATAGACGAAAGCCATTTCCTTTCTTTTATTTGTAAGGGTAATAACTTCTTTTTTATAAATTCATGAGTATTATTGAAACGAGGCATATTGTCGAAGGTACAGATAATAGTTTCCATCCATATTCTAACTGTAAGAATAATTTTGAACTCTTCTGAAAAGTTTAGGGGCATTATTATTGCACCATTTGAAAGTTCAAGAGTTTTGATTCAATATACAAAGTTCATATTTTTTGTAAGTAAATTTATAAAAAATGAATAATTACAGATGAACTATACAAGTACAGTTTTAAAATCTATAGAACAGATCCTGTTCGAGCAAGGTCGTGAACTACACAAGTACATTAAAAGAATAATACATCAGTTTCCTTATTTACTTGCTAGATTCACTTCCATTCCCGCCAGACAACTAAGTTACAGAGGAACCTACACTTGCATTTCTCCATCTCCATCAACTGAATTTCTACGAAGTATCATTCACCCCTATGCAACCAACCGTTTGAATTGCTCCCATAGAAAATATGCATTGCCAACTTCCCCAAACGTACAACCATCAATATTATTCTTGGTATCCCCTTCGTTGGCAGTTGCATTTAGTTAGTACCACCCCTTTTTCCTCCTTCCTTAGCAGTTGCATTTAGTTAGTACCCCTTTATGCGCAGTTTCCAAGGATTTGTTGTTGAGTTCTTGATTTCTCGAGCACTTTCTCAATAGTGTTCTGTACAGTGGCAACCTTTTCCAAGGCAGCTAATCTCAGTTATATTCTTCTTTTAGCCACATTCTAGAATCACACTACTTCAATACCATTTTTTATATAACTTGCTGAGTTAAGAGAGTTCAGAGAAGTACAAAGCCTAAGGAAAAATTAGAAAACTTCCCTCTCAACCTCAATCTAACCTAAACAACACCTCAATTTACGCTAGTTTCCCCATAACTTACTAGATTCACTCCTCTCCCATGTATAAAGGTCATGCTTAATATCGTCACTACCATCCATATGCCACCAATTAAGTCAGTTGCAAAGGACTCACTTATTATTACTTACATGCTAACAGTAGCCTCCCCCTCTTTAACAAATTTTTACTGTACTTATAAACAACCAGTAGCCAGTCATAAAAGAAGGTTGGAATTACATACAAGGTCAGATGGAAGTACGCAAACTTTTGATACTAGGAAAGTCCAATGATAAGCAACTTTTGACCTTGTCCAAGCACTTCCAGTCCACAAGATTATAAGCTTTCTTGAAATCAATCTTTAATTTAACCCATTCCTTCTTTCTAGCACAATATTCCTGTAAGACCATGTTAGCAACCAGGACTTGACAAAAAAATTGCCTACCCATCACAAAAGCTACTTTAGGTAAGGAAAATTGTACTGCCCTCAGACCGTAGGCTGTGTTCCCTTTTGTGAGTACTAACATACCTTCTTTGTTTTTTTCTTCTCCCTCGAACAATATACCTTCTTTATTTCTTATCCCAAAATAATTATTGAGAGAGAGAGAGAGAGACTATGTATCTTATTCCTTTTGCCAAGATCTTGGAAATAACTTTGTAAAGCCTACTCACCGAACTAATATATGCAGTCAGGGATGAATTTCCAAAGAAATGTTTTCAACTCCATGTACTTTTAAGGGTAAATTACAGTTTTGGTCCACGAGGTTTGAGATTTATGCCAAATAAGTCCCCAAGTTTCAAAATTGAAAAATCAAGTCTCCAACGTTTAGAAAATAATTAACGGAGGTTGGTGTGAAATTTTGTATAAAAAAATAAAATTAAAAAATCTCTCCCCTTCAACCTCTCCTCCCTCATCTCTCTCTTCTTCTTCTTCCTTTCTTCTTCCTCTTCATTCTTTTCCATCATCTTTTTATTTCTCAGATCTGGTTTTTAATCCCAGATCTGAAAACAAAAAATCTGATCCTTTGAAAATTTTGCAAAAGCTATTTAAAGCTGAAGCTCTAGAAAATATATGTACTTAAGACCCACAAAATAAGAAATCCATTGATTTAGTTTATGGTAGAAAATCTGAAGCAGAAAAAATCCATTTCCAACAAACTCATGAAAACCACCCCATGCAAACAAAGCTTGGTTAAAAGAAGAGAAGGAAATTGAAAATTTTGTGTAGTAGACCAAGTTATCCTTAAGGCAGAGTTTGCAGAGCTGGTTAGGAAAGAAAGTTATAGATGGTGACAAAAGTTGAAGGTGAGATGGGCTAAAGAGGAGGATTGCAACATGACCTTCTTTCACACAACTAACTAATGGTAGAAAAACCAATAGTTTTATTGGAATTCTCAAGAATGATGGAGGTGAGGTGGTCAGAGGAGTATGAAGGGTGGAAGAGGAGATCTTCTTCATGAATCTCTGACCTGTTTGTCTCCAAGCCCAGAATTGATTGGTATCCTATTCCTGAGACTCAAATTTTAATAGTTGGTAGCACCTTTGTCCTTGAACAAAATCAAGTGTGGTCTTTGGATGTGATAGGAATAAGTCTCTTGGGCTGATGATTTTTTTATGGCCTTTTTAAAGAGTAACGGGGCTTTGTCAAGGATGATCTCAATGAGGTTTTTAAGTAGTTCTCTGAGAGGGGATAGTGGATAGCACCTAGAATGAAATTTTTATTTGTCTTATCCTTAAAAAAAGAAGGAAATGAAAGTGAATGATTTTAGACGCATCAATCTCATTATACTAGTGTGTACAAGATTTTGTTAGGATACCTCCAAACTAGAATAAGATCTGGAATATTATGAAATATAAAAGATGAAGAACTACATGATAACTCAAGTGCAAAAGTACTTGAAACCTCCCCTCTTGAGTATGAAAACCCAAGTCCTAGATCACTCAACAATTGCCTCCTTCGCTCAATCCCCCTCGCTCCATTTATAATTAAATACACTAACTAATTACCTTATGTCCCTTATTAATACTATACTTACATCCGTAACAAGAACTCCTACACATTCTTAATACCTTACCTATCTATTATTTCTCTCCTCCTCAGAGCCTTGAATAATATGACAATCTATAGAAAAGATGATCAGAGACTGCGTTTGGAATGGTGTTATTTTTCTGGACTAGAAGCCCTTTTTGTAGGTTGGAGTTGCTATTTTGTGGGCTTTTTGTCTACTTTTGTGCATGCCCTTACATCACTTCAGTATTTTTTTTTTTTTTTCCTCTTTTCTTTGACAAAAGAAGCTCAACACCAACTTCCAAAAAGAAACATATTAAAATTCACAAGGGACCATACATCAACTCGATCCCTCTCAATCCTTCTAAAAATTCTATTATTTTTCTCCCCCAAAATACCCCACAACAGAGCACACATCCTAACATTTCAATAAAAAAAAAACCCCTCTTGGATGTAGGTGGAACTCCTTGATCATATCACTAAAAGCTATGTGTTGAGCTAAATGGATGCCAAACACTCCAAAGAAATTTTGTATCTATTTTGGTAGTTCTTATTTTAAGTTGCAATGTACTTTGAGCATTAATATCTTGTCGCTTTATCAATAAAGAATCTCATTTCTTTTTAAAGAAACACTCCAAAAAAGTAGTTCCAAATCGGGCAGACATAATTACAACTTCAAAGAAAATGATCCAAATCTTCCTCCCTCTCGGACAAAAAATAAAATAAAATAAAAGGCCTGACCAAGGATGGAAACTTCCTTGAGAGTCTATCCAAGGTATTGATTCTTCCATGAATAATCTGTCAGACAAAGAACTTCACATTTTTTGGGATTTTCACCTTCCAAAGAAACGAAAAAAATTGACTCCATAAGAGGAGAGATCCAATAAATGATGAAAGAAAGATTCACAAGAAAATCCATTAGAAAGACTAGAACTCAAAATATGAATATCCCTTCTCCCCTATCTAAGCTCAACATTCCCCGGTAAGGAAAGGAGGGGCATAACCCCCTTCATTTCCATATCAGACAAAGGATGAAAAAACCGAACAAAAGAGTGGATGAGCTCTATGAATACAACAGAATATTAACAAATAGTAGATAAATGATAAAGGTTAAGAAATCTGTTGCACAAAGGGTGATTCCCAACTACCTATCCTCCCAAAAAAAAAAATAAACATGTCGAGTCTATCGACCACCACACACTGAATAAGATCTAAAAAAGAAGGTAGCTCATAAGATATTTCTTTCCACATATTTCTAGATGTTCTTTTGATCCCACCCAAAATCCAATAAAAAAGATGAGGGTCATACTCGGACTTGCTCACAATAATCCTAGATCACAAGACGAATCAGGGGGAAAACACCATAACCATTCTGCCAATAATTTCCTAATTACAAGTTCTTACTCCCTAATTCCAATCCTTCCAGGTGAACGGGTTTCTCAATAATCTCCCAGTTCACCAAGTTAGCTTCTTTGCCTTCCTCTAAGCCTTCTCGAAGAAATCCCTCGTGAACTTCTTCGAGCTATTACACCAAACACGGAGCTCTAAAGAGGGATAAAAAGTAAAAGGGGTTAACACTTAAGTTAAAACCAATCAAACAAGAGAAAGTCCCCCTTCTTTGTGAAGAAACTTCTCTTCTAGGAAGTTAATCTCTTTCTCACCATATCCTCCACAAGACTCCAAAAAGACATATGCTTCGTATTATCTCCAAGAGACAGATCAAGATACATTGTCAAATGGACACCTATCTCGCCCACTCTCTCACCTTTTCATGATCGCTATTCAGACCCATAATCAGGCACTTACTTCTATTGACTTCAAAACAAGGGTGTGATTCAAGATTAGCAAAAATTCCTTTCCCAAACAGAAAAAGAGTGTGTCATATGCGAATTGGAGATGAGAGGGGGTCACCTTGTCCTTACCTACTTCAAAGCCTTCAATTATATTCCCTTCAACACATTTGGAAACCATTCTACTTGGTACATCCACCCATCACGAAGAAAAGGAAAAGAGATCAAGGGTCTCCTTACCTATGACCTCCCGAAGCAAGAGCCTTACCCTTAGGACTACTATATATAAGTAGAAAGTTTAACTATTCTGATACAACACCAAAACCAAGACCTCCATTTATAACCAAAGCCTTCTTCTCGAGGATCTTGTCCAAAAAAATTCAATTGACATGATTATAAGCTTTTTCAAAATCGAACCTAAAGATGAGTTCTTCCTAGTTCCAAACTTTATAATCAATCATCAATGGCTTCGTTGGGAATAAAGACCTGATCCAAGATTTGCTTTGCCTGCTACAAAAGCCCCTTGTGCCTCAAAGATAGTCTAATAAGCACCCAATAAGCTAGATTTATGCAAGGCTAGAGGTCCTTCTAGGATCCTTGAAAACACTAAAAAATAAGGCTAACTTACCGATTGATTCCACCAAGAGCTTAGTTAGAAGGATGAATAATTTTTAGATCGAACTTAGAATCTAAGATAGTTACTCTGAATCTATGATACTCTTAGATCCTAAGACAATTCAGTCTAGAATTGATTTGATCAAAACTAATCTAATAAATCGGTTTAATCATCAAATCATTGTAGTTTGAAAAAGACAACACCAAAGGGGTTGAAGTAACACAAGATTTTGGATATCATTAATCTGAATTTTGAAGAGCATTACAAACCATTGTAAAAGCTAATGGATGTTCAAAGGTCAGAAAACTAAAAGTCATTCAAAAACAAATAAATACAAATTATAGAAAATAAGTCCTAGGAACTTGAAACTCGAAGCACATCAATTGAAAAGTTAAAATGCAAGACTAAAAATACGACTGCTCTAAATAGCCTTAAATATCTTCTCTACAAGGCGCTGAATTGATGAACACATTTGACAAGATTTGAGATCACAAATTCCAAAACAGTTCATTTCTGTCAGCACTTTATTCACAATTTCTGCACTGTTTTTTCATCTTCCGTGTCATCTTCATTCCATTCTCTTCTTAACTCATCAAAGTAACATTATACGTAAATTTCTCAAAAATTTCTCTTAATGTGCATTAGCTAACTTTGAAGAATTATTGTGAAAGTCTCTTTGAATCTTCTTTGCATTGCTTCTTCTTTCTTTTTTTTTTTTTTTTGTTCTTTTTATATCTGTGAGTGTCCAAACCAACTTACGCGCACCTCAACTAATCTCACGGGACAACCCACTTGACCCTACAACATTTAGGTGTCAAGAAAACTCATAGGAAATTAATTCTTAGATAGGCGGCCACCATGGATTACCTTTGACCTTTTAGCCATTTATTGAGACCATGTCTCCTTTTTACCACTAGGCCAATCCATGATGGTTTCTTTGCCTTGCTTCTTATAATAGCTCCTTCGAGTATATCAATGGATCAATATTTGGATTCACATCATACTCGAAAACCTTTCTTAGTGTATTAGCTAACACTTTGCAAGAATCTATTATGCTACCTCCTAACTAAATAAGATCTAAAATACATTGAAATATACAAGATGAAGAACTACGAGATAACCCCAGTAATAAAGGTAGTTGGAACCTCTCCTCTAGTCCTCTTGAGTATGCCAACGCGAGCCCTAGATCATTCAACAATTGTCTCCTTCCCTCGATTCCTCTTCTTCAATTTACCACCAAAAACACTAACTCCCTAACTAATTACCCTTATGCCCCCTACTAGTACCATACTAATATCCCTAACTAGGACCCTTACACAACTCTACCCCCTTTTGAAAGGAATTTCCTCCATCCATCCATCCATCCATCCATCCATCTTTGCTTTCATCTTTTTGATGAAAAGTGTGTTGTGATGGTTTCCTCTATTGGAAAAAAGCTAGTTTAAGGGTCTAAATTGATATCTTTTTCTATTTTTTAATAGGAAGATTTTTTTTGTACTTCTATTAACAATTACATTATTTTAAATCTCTTGAAAACCTAGAAGGACATATCAACTTAAGCTTTTTGATTGACGGGTGATTTAATATAGTATTATAGGAAGTCATATGTTCAAACCCCTCTAAAGTCATTTCCTTCCCAATTAATTTGATTTCAACTTGTTGAGTATTCTACAAATTTTCAAACTCACAAGTGTAGGGGAATGTTATATTATTGGTATAGTTAAATTTATCATTACTGTAACCTATTAATGCTTTTGGGTTGATTGATGATCTAGAAACTCTCAGATAAAAAATAATAAATAAAAGTCCAAAGTTGTATGATGAGGAATCTGAATCTCTCAAGGATTATAAGTGAATATCAGAATACGTTGGTATTTCTTTCTAACAACGAAACCTCTTTTAATCCTATTTCTACAAGGAAAAAATAGGCCATCAAATTAGATTATAAACCCTAAATCTATGAACCATCAACCATGGACACTTTGTGTTCAGCAAAGTATCCATGTCTATCGCAGATATGTTCAGCACTCTTCGAGTATGTGTCTGACACACTAAAAACATGTTGGGAAAAAATTCTAATTACAAACACAGCTTGGACACGGCTAGACATGACTCTTAAAACCATTTAACCTAAAAAATTAGGAAAAATTTTGGGATTCTCTTACAGATGAGTCGCTTATATATTGAATGATCCTAAAGTATTAGGATGACACCTTTATCCTCTAGCCATCGCCAACTAAATATTCTTTTATTTTTTAAAATTATGAAAATATTATTATATTTTTTAAGATTATAAATATTGTCAATTGATTTAACGTTGTTGTTCTTAGTAGAGTATATTTTGTTTTTATGTTAAATTTACATGTTTTTATCTGGAAATACATTTAAATATCCCAGACACATATTTTATAAAAAAACGTGTCCCTAACGTCCTACATTTTAAGAACTAGCATGCCGCCCTATTAGTGTCGTGTCGTGTTCATGTCTGAGTCTATGCTTTTTAACCTTAAATCCTAACAAAATTAAACCTCGTTTGATAATATCTCTGAGGAAGAAACAGTCCTACAAATTGCCACCTTAAGGTCTCCATTATCACTGCCTTCAACTATGACATCTTCAAATCTTCCAATGTTACTAGTTCCCTCTATGATGATAGACGGATTGTTTTAGCCTCTCTTGGATTTCTGCATATTTGAAGATGTTTGCCCTCACCATTGCATCACCACTACTGTGGAATGACAATCCCTTGGAGAAATTTTATGCATAGACGGAAATTTTCCCCTTCTTCAGGCTTCTAATTCTCTTTCTGGAGGTGTAGGTTTATCATTATATCGAGACAGGGCAAAATGCATTCTAATTCTAATTCTATATCTAATTCGTTCTTTTTTTCTGAAATTGCAGTTACTTCCGTTGAATTGGGCTTTAATTAGAGAAATTATTGCAGTTTCTATTTTGTTTTGAAGGGTTTAGAATTTATTCTAGAGATTGGGATTTCTTTTAATGAGAAACAGACAATCATAATTTCATTGATCATATAAAATTACAAAAGGACAATATGAGCCGTGAGAGATTACATAATGCAATGCTAATGAGATATAAGAGATGTGAGATTGTAATAACAAAAGAAAAAAAATGTGAATTTACACCATGAGAAAGATGTATACAAAAGCTGATCAAAAAATGTGTGAAAACCGATTCTTTATCTTCAAATATATGATGATTCCGTTCATTCCACCTGAGCCAAAAGTAGGCTTTGATGATGAAGGTCCACATAATAGCATTCTCATTCTTAAATGGATGGGTAATAAGAAGCATATTAGAGGGTCATTTGGGAAAACCACTTGATAGATGAAGTAGGACAAAATTCTCAGCCACCACGATTGTGCGTAGTCACAAAACACCAGTATGTGCATAATGAATTCACCACAATTGTGACATAGGAAACACCAACTCGAAGCAGACACAATCCAAAGAGTCTTCTTGAGAAGAACATCAGCAATATTGATACTACTATGACTGACCTCCTAAAGAAAGAAACGAATCCTTTTTGGGATTGGGACCTTTCCAAATATTCTTATATAGAGCAACATTCTACACATGTCCACATGATGCAAGGCGTTGAGTGAGTGATTTGGTGGTGAAATGGCCGGACTTGGCCAGATTCCATTTCCATGAGTCATCCACCAAGGGTCTAGTAGGGGGCTGTAGCAAAGTGGATGGTAAAGACCACTCAAAGAATCTCCACTTCATTAGGATTGCATCTCAAACCAAGGTCCCATGATTCAAAATCAATTTTCTAGCAGTGTGCAATTGATGCCATCTTATGGCCAGATAGTGCAAATAATCTAGGGAAAGCATGCTTAAGGGGAGAAGTTCCACCCATGTATCATTTCAAAAGGATGTTGCAACACCATTGCCAATAACATGAACAATGTTCCCCCAAATGAGATCAAACTATTTTGTGATGTAGATCCGTGGGCCCTTCTAGAGATTAGGATAGGGTGGAGATGTTTCATTTTCAGCTAAAGAAGAAAAAAGCCTTCATGTAGTGGGCTGCACCTAAATAGCGTCATTAATGTTGCAACAAAGAATCATGGTCTAAGCATCAGTGTGCAAGGGATAAGCTGTGACATTGAAAAAGAAAAAAGCCGTGGGTTTTGAAGAAGAAATAGAATGGGTGGGGGGCGGTGCCTTTTGAAAAAGAAGATGGCAATGGTGGCTAGTGGTAATGGCGAGTGGCAACAATGGAAGATGGGGGAGGTGGTGGTGAGCTGTGCCAAGAAAGGGATCGGTGGAGAAAGAGAGGGAGAGTTTTTGTAAAGTTAATTTTTTTTCTTTTAATTATTTTTATCCTAAAATTTGTCACATCAGATCAGAGATGTTAATTTAGGCATGAAAATTGAGTATTTCCTCAAACCTGAAGAGTAAGATTGCACAATTTTAAGACTTGGCGACGAAATTGACATATTGCCCCTCAGGAACCAAAAATGTAATTACCCTATTAATAAAATTAAAGAGGAAAAAAAAAAAGATACATGCAGAAGCGTAGTAGACATTTGGATTTTGATGGTATATTGGTACCAAAAAAGTTCTAATGCTAAACTTTAGGAGTTTGAGTTGAATCAAGGGGGAAAGGATATTCATATTTGGAGTCCAAATCCTTTTTGAAGGTTTTTCTTACAGTTCTCTCTTTCAATGTCTACTGAACCCATTTGTCTAAGTTGTAGAAGTTTTTAAGCAAAATAGACCCCATCTGTCCAAGTTAAGTCTAAATCCTGTAAAAAATATATTTTTTTTTAAAAAAAAAATGAAGCTTTAGGGATTTATGATTATGTAAGAGCTTGTACTCTTTTGGGTTCATTCCATTATTTATAGCCTTTTCAATAGTTCAATACCTATAAATTCAACTTAAAAATTAAATTAAGAAACTCATTCCAGGTATCTCAAACATCTGCATGCTATGACATACCTGAAAAAATCTTCTTTCTTCAAGCCATTGTTTTACTGGCATCACTTTATCATTTGCATCTTTCCATTCATTAGCAACAACGGTAGCAACCCTGTTGGCAGTAACTTTTGCACGAGCTACCTCACGTTCTAAAGTTCTTCTTTCTTCCTATACAAGCAACAATATATTAAGTTGATCAGAAAATTCATAACATGTACTAAGAATGAAAATAATTGAAAATTTAAATCAGGATTATTACACTCATCTCTTGCACTTTTCGTTGGTAATCACGCACAGCATTGGCAGCAGCACCACCAGCCAAGACAGCCTCCTCTAGCTCACGGACAGTTTGCATGAGCTTTTCAACTTCTCCAACCTTTTGCCTGTGCAACCTGTCCAGTATCTTATTCTCCTCCTAACATTGTGGAGTATACAAGTTAAACCAAGCATTCTGTCAGATATTTAACAACTAAGTGTACACCAATAATTAAAGAGGTGGCCTGAAAACTACTCAAGAACTTAGAAACCTGGCATATTTCAATTTGCTTCATTAATTCTTGGTTTTTATTTTGTAAGTCATCAACCAGGGATGCTTTTGCCAAAGCAATCTGGACGGTTCTCTCAGCCTCAAGTAGTGCAGCCTCCTTGGACTTTGTAAGTCTATCCAGAGCTCTATTGTCGTCTTGCAACTTTGCCACCTAGAAACCAGACAAACATTCCAAGGTTCAAAAGATCTTTATATCTTTTCTGAGACATATGGGAAATAATTACTCTCATTGACTTGGACATGAACTGAAAAAAAAAATGTTGTAATGACATGGCAATGTACACTCAGATGAAAAATGTAAGACAAGTTTTAATTCTACCTCCAACCGGGCTAGCTTAAGCTCTGCCTCCAATGGAGCTATAATGGCCTCAATTGGAGGCATTTCATCATCTTTTTGAGCTGCGTGTACCCTTCGAAGGGTGGCTTCAGCAGCAAATTGTGCAGCTAATGCAGCTTTTTTCTCATCATTAATCTTCTTGATCTCAAGATTCTACATTCACGATGAAAATAATGGCATTAGTAGATGTAGTAATAGGGGATGGTTATGGGAATATGAACACCTATCAAGAGATAATATCAACTTATACATTACCTTGCTTTCCAAAAGAGCTTCAGAAGCCTTGAGCTTTTCATCTACTTTCTTCAACTCGTCCGTTAACTGAGAATATGGGTCCAAGAGAGAAAATGAGTATAATCTACTGCCTCATTTCTTACCATCACAGGTGAGATATCACTAATCCAAAGGTTGTAAATTAAACAATGAAGAATGGTCAGAAAAGAATACATTGAAGAAATGGCTTGGGGTTCGCAAAATCAATAGCATATTGATATGCTATTGAACCCATGGACCATCAATAGCATATCAACTACTTCCATAACTTTTATGAAAATATGAAAATTTACCGTGAAAGGAAAGCTACCATGATCGTTTCCTTTGAAAGCAGCAATTTGTCGATTTTTTGCCTCATTTTGGATTTTTTTAGTTCAACAATATATGGGGAATAGGGATTGGGACCTAAGACCTTTAGGTCAATGGGGCATAACTAGTTAAGCTATGCTTCAGTTGGTATTCTATTTTGGTTCATAATAAATTAAGAACTGTGAAAGTTGATAAAAAACAGAAATAGTACCTCTTCAACTGCCTTCTCTTTGAGCCGTTCTGAATTTTTTAACGACTTAACTTCAGCAAGAGCCTCCCCCAGTTCCCTATCTTTATCTGCATATATAAAAATACTAATTAATAAGATCTAATGGTCCAATATGTCGGGAAATAAAATTCTCAATTCTACTGCAGGATTAAACAAAAATTAACAAAGAAATTAAAAGAAGTAATAAAAATAAGAAACACAAGAATTTACAAAAAAACTCCAAAACTAGACAAAAACCACAACACACTGAAAAGAAATTCCACTATTTGAAAAATTATTACAATCACACAAAATTGACTCTCCGACCCGAATTACAAAATACACTCTCAAAGCTTCCACTAACACAACTAGAGTGAGTATTTGGCTTAAAGTATTTCTAATTGGGATGATTTAAAAACCAAAGTCTTAGGCTCTTGTTATAGTACTTGGAACCCATCACTTTCTTAAATCTATCATATGTGAGATTACTCTCTAGTAATATTTTCCCAAAAAAAGTAGTACTAGTGCAATAGAAACCTAAGAATCTTCTCATTCTCGTCATGCTTCTTTTTTAGAACATGAGAGAAGACCATTTAACATTTTCAAAACTTAGAAAAGGTTTGGCATAAGGAATATGAAATGGCAAACATTCAATAAAGAATGACCATTTAAAAGGAAGCAATCGCGCTACTTGTAAATAATAGTAATAGATAAGCTTAAGATCATTGTACAACATATAAAAACAAGCATTATCAGAAAAGCAAGATGCAATGCAAGCCATAAAATCAGTTATGGGGGAAAAAGCCAATAAGTTCTATTCTCAAGGTAAATTGTTCGGTGAGAAACTGCCTTACTGTAATCTTCAATAAGACAAACTATAATCTGATATGTGCAGGTATCACTAACAGTCTGTAGTGAAAGACTGAAAGTAATAACCAATTGTAGTTAAATATTGCAGAAAGCTTACACTTACCAATGTTGAGTGACGACATAGTGTAAGAATACAACAAAGGTCATTTACAATTTCGTTTAGAAAATAATTACTTTTCCGGGTGACATGAATTCAACTCTGTTTAAATGCTTTCTCAAAATTTCTAACTTATCAAAGTTGGCTCGAACAATCTCAGATAATAAAGACATAATGGGTGGCAGTTCTATTTCAACCTCCCTAGGTGTAGGGGTCAATATACCGCCAGTGATAAAATTATAACCCACACTCAAAACATAAGACCCACAAATAACAGCCGTCAATACGATCTGACAGTCTAAGTTCAAAAGTTGAGCAATGAAATAAAAATAATGAGCAACAAGTTGCCCAAACACAAGTGACAAAGAGAACAACTAATTAAAGCTTGAAACAGATAAGAGTACCTCACAGAGATATTAACGTACGCATGTTGTACTATAGAAGAAAATTAAGGCACAAAGTTCTTTCCAAAATGATCCCATAAAAATTAATGTTCAACAAATTTTAGCGTAAATATAGAAGGAATCAGTAATACTTCAAGGGGGTAATGGAAAATATAGGAACTTCTGCAAAATTTTTATTAAAAAATGTTACACGATTGCCGGCTTCCAGATGGAGAGCTCACGTAGAAATTTGGTATTATGTTTATTTAAGACCGCTGGGTTTTTTTTAACCCAAAGTTGAAAAAATAAATAAATAAAAACCCTCTAAACATTTTCAGGAGAAAATACATCCTAATAATTAAGCTAGAAAATAGGGACTTGCTTTCTTCTATGCAAAACAAATTGAAATTCTCTTCAACCATATCAAGTGGTTTCCTGAACTATGAACTGATAAACCTAGAATATAAATAAACAATCCAATATACAAAAGACATGCATATATATATGAACAAAATATCAAGGTAAAGAAATGAAATCAGAAACACCATGAAATCAAGATGCAGAAAATTTTGGTAGCTCATAGCAAATACACGGCTCGAATCTTTAAAATGACATACATTGCAGAATTCCATCCTTAATTTTCTCCAAGGTTGATAAATTCCCAGTTCCGATTCTATTTTTCAGAAGAACAGTAAAATTATCCAAAAGGTAGATGCACACAATTCAAAATCGATCCAAAATCTGAAGGCAACAAATAAATCAAATCTGGAGAAACAAACAACAAAACACAAACCCCAGATGGAAAAAAACACCAAATTCAATCCCAACAGAACAAAAGAAAAAGAACCCCCCACATATTAAATCAAATTCATATGAACAACAACCATTTTGCACCAGCATTTCCAAAACAAAAGCGAACAGAGAAGGGAGAGGAAAAGGACCTCGAACTTCATTCTCGAGGCGATTGAGCTCGACACGGACTGGATCAGAGCCGTGCAAGAGAGTAATAATGTCATCCACATCAGAGACAGCACGTGAAATTGGCGGAGCAGCAACATTAGGCTTCTTGCGAGCAGCCTTGAAAGAAGCAGAGGAGGAAAGCGCAAGCTTAGCGGAGTCGAGAACATCCGCACCATAAGCGGTGGTGTTAATGTGGTTACTACTCGCCATTAAAGATCTAGCTCAGAACTTTCCCGCCCTCTGTCATAAAGCGAATTTCTCTGCTGCAGCCCTAAGGAATGGCGAAACCCAGAAGGGGAAATGGGGAACAGAGGAAGAAGAAGAAGATGGAGAAGAGAGAGAGAAATGGGGAAATGGGGAAATGGGGAAATGGGTAGTGAGAGAAAAGAAGATTAAGAGTGGGGTTTAAGCAGAGATTTAAACGAGAGAGATGAAGATTAGTTTTGAGCTTAGAGAAGAGCTTAAGAAGCTTGAATTTGATTTTGGACTGTGAGAGAGAAAACAGAGTGAAGAGAAAAAAAAAAAAAAGAGAGAGGGATGATTCTGTACGGTGTGATCTGATTTTTGAACTGTTTGGTACCGTCTGATCAGATGAGATGAAGGATTATCATGTGATTGTGGGACCTCTAATTTGACTTCATCTCTATGACTAATTGACTAGTTTTTTTCTTTTTTATTTTCTTTTAAATTACAAGGTTTCGTTTTTGAGTAAGTTAAATTACAAGTTAGTCCCTCAACTAACATATTTGTAGTAAATCTTTTAACTTTAGGCTAAGTTTACCAATTCGCAATGAAAATTGGTAATTCATAATAAAAATTGGTATAATCGTAATGGATTTTCATGGATAAATTAATCGTAATAGTCTAAAATCGCAAATGTAATTGGATTGTTTTTTATTATGTTTACCTAAAATTATAAATTTTGTTAAATTTACTGTGTTACCTTGATGGTTATCTTTATCTCTGAGGGTCAAATCGTAACCATTATGGTAACGGTAATCATAAATGTGTCAAAATTCATAGTTTTTTTTCTTTGAAACAGTAACAATGATGATAACCATCACCATAATCATAATCGTAATGGTATTGGTATTGATACGTTGTAATTTTCGAACGCAATCAGATTGATCTTCTTCCGCTCATCAATCGATTTGCATTTTTTGTTTACAAATTTGGACGTGAGTCCCATATGTCAATGAGAATACAACTAAACAATCAAATGGGTCCATTTTCAAATTACATTGATTCTATATTTAATAGGTTTTTATAGATGATTGAACATTTAATTTAAAGTTTTTATAATTTTGATTTGGATTTTAAAAATATGAGTAAAAATAGATTCTAAAAACAATGAAAAAAAATTTAGAGGTAGTGTCTATAAAATTAATTGTTAAAGAGTAAATTATTAAATCCACTTAAGCTTTTTTTATTCTCAAATTCAGTTCATAAACAGGTATTGAACTTTAATCCACTAATGTGCTTATTAACTTATTATATTTTGTATAATAATTTTTTGAAAAATATTAGTTTATATTGCTAAATTTTGGAGTTTGCATTAATTAAAACTCTAAAATTTTGTAGTGTATCAGATTATACCATCCATTACATTTCGTATAGATAAATATCGTGTGAGATCTATAATTTCGTTTGGAAAAATATCATAAAATGTAATGTATCCTAACGAGATGAATACGCCTTCAGATGATCCGACCATTCCTAAAACTCCAGCTCGATCAATTAAAAAACTTTTAAATACCTATTTTAATTATTGCACCTCAAGATAACTATATATTCTAGTTCCATAATATAAACTTTCAAGATTTTATTAAAGACAACTCTTGATACTACGCATAAACTTAAAGACTCATAACAAAAGTAAAATATTCTTAAAGACTACTCTTAATACTATGCATAAACTTTCAAAATATATATTTTAATTTTTAAACTTTAAAATAATGGTCGTAATATTTGTAAGAAGAAAAAAAATGAAAGTCCTAATATTATTCTTTAAAAAAATGGTCATAATATTTGTCATTATTTTGTCATAATAAAATATACTCACACAAGCTTGACTCTATCAACCTATATGACTCCAGGCCTCCAATGAACTCACTTTGCATAATAACCAAATATATAATATCATTTTTTTAAAAAAAAATTACAAATATAGACAAGTCTATCAACGATAGACTTCTATCGTTGATAGACTCCCAATTCTATCAGCCCAAGTCTATGACTCTTACCAATAATATGGTCTATCGTTGATAGACTCTTACCAATAATATGGTCTATCGTTGATAGACTCCTACCAATAATATGGTCTATCGTTGATAGACTCCTACCAATAATATGATCTATCACCTATTTAAATTTGGTCATATTTACAATTTTTTTATATTATGTTATATCTACTAATACTTTGGGTCTAATGTCTATATTTGCAACTGTCCCTTTAAAATATGTAATATGTTATATATATTATATGATGAGTTCTTTTTAAATATAAAAAAATATTTAAAAACATTTAATTTTTATAGCAAAAAAATTTAAAAGTACAAACACTTTTGGGACTTTTTGCTATAAAATATAATTATTTTTTAGATTTTTCTATTTATAAGAATTTCTCTTATATGATATTACAAAAAAATAATTATACAAAAATATTAACATAAAACAAGATAAAGAAATTAATTAGTATTAATTTATATTCAATCTAGTAATGAGTGAATGACTAAATATATTTTTAATCCCATTTTTAAAATTTGTTTAAATTGGAATTTAATGTCTAAATCAACTACTAAACACATATTTGAAAACATAAAATACAATTTTATTTTTATCGAATGTTTTATTTTCAAATTTCTATTTTTAGATCACTTATCGAACATACCTTAAAATGCTTTAAATATTTGGTATTGGAGCTACAACTTTTAAATTTACTATATGAAATTAAGCTACTTGTTATAATTTTCCTTAGAAAAAAAAATATATCAATTAAAAGATAGCTAAACAATCATGAGGGTATATAATTTCTCAAATTACTACATGTCTATTTTAATTAATTTTTTAATTATGATACAACTTCAAAGTTTATTGCAGAGAACAGCAAAACTGCTAGTCAAATAAAATAAATTAATTGGTAGTCAGATTTACCATTTATTACATTTTACCTTTTACAAAATAAGTGATATACTAATAAAAAAACAAAAAAACAAAAAAACAAAAGTACCTAACAAACCTAATATAAGATAAATCAATGCGACGTGATTAATATTATACGAGTTCTTAAAATTGTGTTATTTACGTTATCTCTTTTTAATTAAGTTTATAAACATTATTTTTATTTTTTAAATATTTTTAATTTTTTATCTATGTTTTATCAATATTTTCAAAATCAAACAAAATTTTTAAAACTAAAAAAAATATTATTTAAAAATTTATTTTGGTATTTTGAAATTTAGTTAAAAATTCAACTCTTTTAAATAATAAAGATGCAAAACAATATAAGAAATTGTAAGAAAATAGACTTAATTTTCAAAAACCAAAATCGAAAAATGCAATGATTACCAAATAAATCTTAGTTTTTAGAAAATATTTTAACACATAACAAAAATTTCCCAAGTTACGACATTATTTCAGTCTTGCTTTACAACTATCTCGTTTTTTGTTTTCAATTTTAGATTTTTGTGCTTGTTATTCTTACAACTTCTTTATCATGATTTTCATCCTTCCTAACCAAATACTTGAATTCTTAATTAAATTTCAAATAGAAAAGCAAATAGATTTTAAACTACTTTGCTTTCTAGTTTTCAAATTTTGACTTGAGATTTTTTAAAAACACGGTCAAGAAAGTAACTAACAAAACAAAGAAAATCAACAGGTAGAAGTAATAGTCAATAATCCAATTAATGTTCAAAAACTAAAAATTAGATCAAATCATTATCAAACGAGATTTTCATTATAAATTTTGTGAGTACATTTGACGAAACATAAAAGAATGAAGTTAGAAGGTACATAATAGAACCAAATGCTAAAATAGTGTGTAACATCTTAGCCCCAAAATTCAGCATTTGATGGCTTCGACAATTCCTATGAAGGATTATCTCTATAAACGAACGCAAGATTAACACGGATTATTTCAGAATGCTACGGAATGAAGCTAAAAAAGAAAGAGTAAGTTTGAAAAATGGGAAAAGGGGGCAAAATAGAGTGGTCCTTATTAGCACCAAATTTAAACCACTTTCCAAAGGCAAGTGGAAGCTGCTGGGACAGCTACCGTTATACCAGCTCCCACTCTCCCTTTCATAAAATAAGTCCACTTTTTAACACATCCATGATCCAACGGTTGCTATTTCATTTGAATTTCCAAACTTCTAATGTGGTCCACGCATTATTTCAAACGTTGTATGGTGATTTATGCGACTCCTTACGTTTTTTTAGAAAAAGAATAGTAATATCTCAACGTCCAACTTGGTAACCTCTCTTAAAAGTTGTAAGTTTTGTTTTGTCTTTTGCTCACACTATTTCGAATTCTCACATTTTGGCATGTAATGCACATTGGTTCAACGTCTTTGGTGTCTAATTTGAAGATCATAGATCGATGTTGTTGTGTCTAGTGATTTGCTATTTCTTTAATTTTTTGTTCTTCTTTGTATTACTAAAAGAAATGTAGGGTTGGAAGTTTAAAGGTTTGATATTTAATATAGATGTAGTAATATATGATTAAGTACTTAAGTTATGTTAGATCGATTGTAATTTCCTTTTTTGGCCCTTTAGGTTTAAATTTGTTGTTAAGAAATCGATAATTAAAGAACACAAAAAGGAACGTAGAGATAGAGAATATCGACACACAGATATGCATGGTTTACTAACAGTGTGTTAGCTACGTTCATGGGCAGAAGGAGAACAGTATTATTAGAGAATGTTTTCAGAAAATTACATCATAACGGTGTCTCTAGGGTTAGAGAGTTTATATAGCACTAAACCCTAAGGTCACAATCGTAAATAACTATACTTGGTTGTTCGAAGCACCAACAAACAACATTACAACATTTGTATTCTCCTTTGGATAGTGATCTATATTAGGGTTAAAAACAACTTTTGATTCTTAAGATTGCATTTAAGTAATGATTTAGCTCTTGTACTTTCACATATGTAATAATTTAATTAATCCTTGAACTTTAACATATAACAATTTAGTTCATATACTTTAAATTTTGAAACAATTAGTCCGTATATACTTTTAAATTATAACAATTTAATTTATATCATGAAAAATCTCATAAAACTTAATTTTCAGTTTTGATCATGTATCAACAAACTTGACTTTTAATAGTTTATCAATTTACATTCTTAAGAAATTTCATTAAATCTTAACAATATTATTCACAATCAAGACTAAATTGTAATAAATTTAGAAGTTTAAAAACTAAATTATATTATAACAAATTTGGAAGTATAGAGATTAAATCGTCATTTTCATTAAAGTTTAGAAACGAAAAGTGGTTTTTTTAATCGTGTGTCTATATATATTTCAAATAGTCTTTATTGTATGTAATTCTCAATTTTTTTTTTCCTCTTTTGAAAATCTCAAATTTCGGAAAAATATCATTTTTTTTCAACAGAAAAAATATCAATTCACGCATTAGAATTTAGAAGTTAAATTTAAATTCTTAACTAATAATTATATTAATTTAAACTCTTCTACTTTCATAAATTTATTAATTTATACCCTCGTTTACATTTGGTTTGGATAAACATCATGTAAGACTTATAATGTTATCAATTAAATTCTTAAACTTTCATAAGTAAATAAATTTAAACTCAATTAAGATTTTCTTTAAAAATTATCCGTGTATCAATTTTAATATTCCATTTTATTAATATGACATTTGAAGAAGTTTACACACACGTGTAAGAATTGAACACATTGACTATTTTCAAAAGTAATATTAACAAAGGGTCTAAATTGATTTACTTATAACAATTTAGAAGTTTAATAAAACAATCATATCTTTTACATGATATTTTTCTAATTTAAAGTCTTAATGAGGATGTTAATTGATACATATGAGAGTTCAAGGTTTAAATTGATACAATTATTAGTTAAGAGTTTAAATTAATACAATTCCCATTAGTGGAAATTCTTCCTAAAATTTATTCCAAAAAAGCTAATGTGTTATTACAAGAAAGGAATATTGTTTATTTTGCAACTTAGCGAATGAGTTTTTGATT
Source organism: Benincasa hispida (assembly GCF_027475165.1). NCBI lineage: Eukaryota > Viridiplantae > Streptophyta > Magnoliopsida > Cucurbitales > Cucurbitaceae > Benincasa > Benincasa hispida. The sequence continues at coordinate 64,855,831 of NC_143480.1, read as the reverse complement.
GACCGATTGTGTATGAGTGAGATAAAAATGAGAGTAAATATGTGTTCGGATCGGGAATCGATGTCGTTAACTCGACTCCAAACCGAAACAAAAGAAAATTTATAATACCGAACTACTCTTATTACTACAAGGACGTAGTAATAGTGGTAAGTCCGAGTCGATCTGCAGAGAAGCGCGATTAGTTTCGTTAAGTTAATTTTATAACTAGAGCGATAAATGGGGGGTTTTGATGTGGAAGAGATAATATGCATGAAAGTGGATATATAAAACGGTAATGGATTCATTTAGTTCTCGGATCAAATAGCCATTCAATATAAATCAAATCATTGTTTTCAGCCAACATATCATACATTCGAATTATGCATGCATAGCTACATGATCAATGTGAATTAATTAATCTCTATAAGCCTGAAAATCAATTAATCCGAACTAAGCAAGCGTCCTAATTCATATTTAAGGCTAGAAAGTCGTGCCCTAACCAACCTACATACTCTTAGATGCAATTGGATTCTCAGCGGCCATAAAGAACTAGAAATACATGCATTAAGATTCAGGATTCAACTATGTTGAGTGTCAGGAAATTCGTGTTCAAATAATCAATTTGTTCCTTAAATCTAGATTAAACGTGCGATGCAAAGATTCATGGACAACCTAAAAAAAAACCTAAGCATGCTTATCTAATCTATGCTACAAAGGTAAATTCAAAGCATGGATGATACAAGGATACGTGCGAGCTTGAATTTAACTAGCGAAGACATGCATTCATGATAGGGGCGTCAATCCAACACATAAAAGCCGGTCTAAATTAAACAAGATTTAAGAAAAACATAATTCTAGATTAAAGCGTAAAAATTGAACTAGAAACTCCTCCAAATACAAAGAATTCTTAATCTAAGAACTAAACAAAAGATTACCTCATCGATTTATAGACAAACTGATGGGATACAATCCAATACAAATTCATAATTCGAAAATAAAATAAAAACTAACCTAAGGATACTAAAAATTGAAGGGAATAGAAGAAGAAGGAAGCTTGACTTCAGCCTCGATGCATTTAGTTCCAAGAGTCGGCCTATACCCCCAAAATTCAGTATATCTCAACCTAGGACCGAGAAGAGATATTTATAGTGATCAACACAGCATTGCAACACTTGGAATAGCATTGCAACGTTGATGCGGCGAGAGGGAAGCGTCAGACAAGAAGTCCAACACTTGATCCAATGCTCACTTGTGCGCATGCTCAACTCCATGTTCGTCAATTATCGCAGCGTTGAAACGCTCTAAAAAAACGTTGCAACGCTGATGCTTCTACCTTCAAGCATTGGAGTGAAGTATCAAGATGTGCTGAGACGCTAGTGGTGATTCAACTTCGGAGCATCGCAACGCTGCGTCTACTACCAGATACTCGCTACTCAATGCTCGACGACTCGATACTCGATCCTCGTTCATTCGATAGCATTTCCTTGATTACTCGATAGCCTTTTACTCGATGATACTCGATGGTGCTTGTTGGCTGCCTCAAACTCAGTGGAACTAATGGCATTTTGGTCTTTTCAACTCTTTTGAAGCTCGGATGTTCAAATTAACTCCAAATTGCTTCAAATTAACCATGTTCTTCACCAAGTGATTAATTCTACCTCTTGGTTGCTCGATGCCTACAAAATAGAGAAATAAACACATAAAATCCACTAACGAGCCCGAATTAAGCTATGAATATTAGCTCTTTTTGAGAGCTAACAATATGGTCTAAGCGCAAACATATACTTTCAATGAAATAATAAAATTTAGAGTATTCTAAGTGTCGAATCCCACGAGACTAGTTTCAATTTAAGTTCTTTGAAGGCAATGTAATCAATGTAACTAACGATAATCAAGTTGTGTGAATAGATAGAGAATAAGTTGAATGTTGATTCAAAATAGATGAACAAGGATATAACTATGTTTCAACCAATCGAACAATATGCCTTAGGCATTTCAGGCACATCATACCTAGACAGTTGACCTAGTCATGGACAAAAAACTCCTCCTATTCGATCTTATGTCAAGTTCCTTTAGAGCTCTAAGCATTTAATGCATATATTTCAATGGTTAGCTGTATCTTAGACTAATTTCATGCAATTTCTTTATCCTATGGCGTACCTTATTTTTAAGGTTATATGACAAACCTATTTCCAATCTTTTGGTCCCATATTCTTTTGTAACATCAATTTATATCCTGACCTTCTCAGTATTAGGACTCCACTACATTATTGAATTAAGAGGCCAATTTAATTTAACAATTTGTATACATAAATTCAACAAAGAAAATGCACAAGTCAAAGAGATAGCGTAGGCATTGTTCAAACCTTAAAACCCTAGGGTATCCACATAATTAAATCTCTAAGAGAATTTAGCTCATGATTAATAAGAAATGAATGGATATCATTTCATCACAAGATAAAGGTTCAAAAGAATAAAAGATGATGAAAAAGTGCAAAAATAAACTAAGAAAATGTTGGAAAATACAATGAAGAACTCCTTAGAATAATCTTTAACTTTCTCAATCTCTCCCAAGGGTGGATTTTCTTTTCAATGATGAATATTCTCTCTCCATACGTTTTCACGGGTAGGGGTGACATAGAGCTAAAGTTATTCAAAGGAAATTTTGTTCTTAATGTTTTTCTGACTGGGAAGGTAAGAACTCGTCCAAAGGTGGTTGCATTTCAAAGATGATTTGTGAATGCTTGAGAGATCATGAGGCTTCTTGTCCTTATATAGACCCAAGTCAGTTGAAGGGAGGTTGAAAATGGTGCTTCAGGGGTTTACAGGCAATTTTGACGCTAAAAATGGTTGTGGATCGAGAGAACAGAAATTGTGGACGACTGGAAAAAATTTCATAAATTAGGATTTTGATATACATGCATCAACTTAGGGTAATGCGGTTGTAATGACAACAATTTATGCAAAACAATAAAAATTCCCAATAAAAGCTTTTAAAATCAACAAAAACCAATAAAAACTCGCTTTTGATGATAAATGACCTTCAGATGACTAAGTCATCCATCTAAGACTGGCAGGGCACCGGATTAACTGTCGTTCATGAACCCGCACCGACGCAAATAAAAATTTGTATGCACCGAACTAACCCCTTATACTAATTAGTAGTATAAGTAGTAAGTCCAAGGTCGAACCATAGAGAGCCGAATATGGATTCTTCAATTATTGGAACTTGTAGGAAGTAACAAAAAAAAGGCGGGGGGGTTGGTTGTGAGAAATTCTGAAATGAATTTGCTAGAGAACAAAAAGTGTGCAACATAAAAAAATGTGAAAAATTATCAATCGAACAAATACTTAACTTGGGTAATTATAGTTTAGTTCATTCCTCATCAATTCTATCACAAACTACTCAAAAGATGCGTGAAAATATTCAAATTAAAACTTAGCCTACTCAATTAGAATCCTAACCGGTAGTCCATAAAATCAAGTTAATTATCAGAAAAGCGAGAATCCTCAACCAATCAATCAATCAACAGGCATTAAGATTCAGGGCAAAGTTAAGCCAATTAATTGATTTCCATCGTCTAACCAATTAATTGAGCGAGATTTATCTAAATTAGAAAATAAATGCTTGCTCATTCGAATTTCAAATTAACATAACAAACTAACTTAACTCATGCTTCTAGGTGATGACTACCTAACGATTACAAATTAGGGTCAATCAAAGCAATCAATTAAACATGCACAGCTAATTTGTCAGATTATCCCATACACGAAAATTGAAGAATAAGCTCAAGATAAATTCTCATTCATAATAAAAACTCACAGAATTACAATACGAGTCTCAAGAATTGAATTGGAACCAAAATAAACTAACAAACCCAAGCTAAATTCTTACCCTTTAGCCTTGAATCACGCTCGAATTCAATACAATTAGCAAAGGAAAAGACTTTTTACAGAATTTTGGTGCAAAAAGAGAGCAAAAACTAGGCTAGACAGAGTGGCAGCGTTCAAGAATCAGTGAACTCGGGGATTATCTCATCAGTTAAATTATTCTTTTATAAAATTGTTGCAGCATCCCAACGTTAGGAAGAGCATTGCAACACTGCGGTGCATAATGGTTGAGCGTCAGACAGGTGTTTCAGCGCTAGCCTGATGTTGCGTTGCGTGCGCGCTGGGACTATGCGTCCATCAAACCACGTAGCAATGCAACACTCTGTAGGAGCGTTGCAATGCTGCCTATTCTATCTTAGAGCGTTGGAGGGCAGCATTGACGAGCGGTGCGAAGGTGACATGGGAGCATCTCCGGAGCGTTGCAATGCTTGGCATTCTACCTTCTAGCGTTGACCTAGCATTGAACTTAGGCTTATGGGATCATTGCAACGCTCGGCAGGGCAACAATCTTCACTCCTTCATTTGATCAATTTAGCTCATATCTTCATCATTTTAGTGCCTTTTTGTCCTGAACGGTTAATCCGACTGCTTGTACATTCGAGTCCTCCAAAATGATCAATTTAACTAAATCAAGTAGCTAAACGACCCTGAATTAAGCAGAAGAAGGTAACACATTTCCAGTGCTACCAAAGACCACATATTGGAGTAAAACACATGTAAATGACTATTTTCACTAAGTAAAAGTATTAAAATATTACTACAAAAATATGTCTTTCATGACATGTATCAGTTTCATATGTCAAGTAGTGTGTAGTGACATCCCCTCCCCCTCCCCCCAAAAAAAAGTAATGTGAAATATCTTTCTTTAACTAAATAAAAAAAAAATGACTTTGAATATAAGAAGAGATACCAAGCCACGTAGGAAAATGAAAGGTCCACCATCTACTCCTTTACCAAACAAAAATCTTTTTGCTTAAAAAGTGTGTTGCACAATTTAAGGATCACTTCACCAAAAAAGACTTTGATGGAAAAGAACAAAGTTTTGTACAATGAACAAAAAATGTCTTCCATGTCTTCCATATATTAAAAAAAAATGTATTAAAGGATGGGTAATTTTTTTATGATTTGATCCATACATAAAACTAAAATGTTGATGGATGGGTTACATCTAAGTAGTATGTCCAATATCCAAATTAGGTTAATAAAAAAATTAATGAAAATGAATCTTAATTTTTTAATAAATCACACCTAATTGCGATTTTTTTTCATACATTAAAGGTAAAATAGACTAAATTGATAATTATGTTTGTTTTAAATAATAAGAAACATTAGGTCTATTAAGAAGGGGAAAAAAGTTCAAACCTAAGCATATTTATACCTCTCTCTTGATACATGGAGGTGGAGATTCGAACTTAAACTTTTTAGTAGAAATATATACCTTAATAGAGTAGACTTAAATTAGTGTTAGATGGATGAATTTTATTTTAATACTTTGTGAATTTTTATCTCATGAAAAGTGAAGTGAAATATCTTTTAGCCTAGACCGTAAAAGGTACCCTCAATTTTACCCCTTCTTTAAAACATATTCCAATACTTTAAAATATTGCAACATTACTTTTGAACTTTTATAAACATTTCAAATCTACAATTAGAGAGAAAATTCTTTAGATTTTCGAAAAAAGTTGGAGCATAAAATGATATGGTGATGACCTATAACGAAAATTTGGATCACCACAATGTTTTAGATCATCATCCTATTGTTTCACGTCACGTTTTCTGTCTGAATTCTAGAGTAATTTTACTTGAAGTGTGATTTTGGAATCATTATAAAATTTTTTAGGTAATATTGCAATTTTTAAAAATATGAGTATTTTCGTAACATATACATATACATATATATACACATACATATACATATACATATACATATACATACATACACATACACATACACATACATATATATACATACACATACACATACATATACATACATACACATACATATACATATACACATACATACATACATATACATATACACACATACATACATACATATACACACATACATATACATATACACATATACATATACACATATACATATACATATACATATATAGATAATATAATTTGGCATATCTTTTAACTAAAACAAAAAAACTCTAAATGACTTTGGTAAGAAGGGTGACACACATAATGTCTATAACCACAAAGCAAAATGAGAGGTCCACCAATATATATCTTTGAAAAACCCCATTACCAACATAATCTCTTCCATCATTTTTGAATCCTCTCACCAATAAAAGCCTCTTTTGCTGAAATGTTTTGTTATTTTGCATAATTTTTTTTTATCTTTCACCAAAAAAAAAAAAAAAAAAAAAAACTTTGATGGAAACAACAAAGCTGTACAATGAAAAATTCTCTTCCATAAAAGGAAACATATATCAAAATAGTTTCTCTCTTGCTTGAAATCAAGCTTGTGGCCCTTAAACAATCATATTCCATGATAACTTTCTTGAGTAACAAATACTAGGCATGACTAGGCTTCATGTCAAATAACTAGCTACTCAATCTTTTAAGTAAAACAGTTCAACTATAGATGGAAGACAAGTTTTATGTAGGAAGCAATTTAAAAAAAAAAAAAAATCAAAAAAGAGAGAAGAGATGAGTGTTGTTAATAAACAATAGAAGGCCGACTATTTGTTTCTTTTATTTTTTACTTTTAAAAGCTTATAAATATCACTTTCACGTATGAATTTCTTTGTTACATAGTTCATAACAATATTATATGCACAAAGTCGTGAAAAAAAAATATAGTTTTATAAACTTTTTTAGTTTTAAAATCTCGTTAGAAATTCAAATATTTCAAGGAGAAAGATGAAAATCACAATAAAAAGCTTCAGAGAAAATAAACACAAACTTAATAGAGCCTAAATTTTTCGTGCCATAACATTATTATTATTATTATTATTATTATTATTATTATTATTAAATGAACTAACCAGATATAGAGGGAAGAGTTCAGTTATCAAAAGTGTTGGAGTTGTGTTATTGGTCATATTTGTTTAAGGATTCTTTATGTTTTCTCTATGCTACTATGTTGCCCTTCTTCAATGAGTGTCTTTCAAAATATCTTAACATGTGAGTTTTTGACAGCCAAGTGTTCATGTCAAGATGCAGATTCTTCAGATTGATAGTTTCCTTATTGGAAAGATTATAGCATTTTATACTCTTCGATTTTATTTCCTTATCTATTGGGCCTAGAATATTTTGTTAGGGTTTCCTTCTGCGTTCCTGATACATACCATGTAATGCATGTTTTTAGGTCTTTATTTGCACACTTATACTTAGAAAAATGGATTCTTGCATGTATTTTCCCCTAATTTTGCCTTAATTAGCTAAAATGAGCTTATGAAGATCTTAATAAACTTAGAAGATGTTATTTATTGATTTTGAATGGTTTTGTGAACTTTGGCGCGTGTATTTGACCAGATTGAAAATTTTTGTTCAATGCAGTCGTATCACCAAATTCATTGTAGCTGCATCAGTGAGCCTTATTTTCCAGAATTCCACCCAGTCAATGGTGGTTGTGATTTTCACGTTTCAAGCAGTTGCCCAACCCCGATTTCACCTGGTAAAACCTCAGAGCATGAATTTCGGCCTTCCTCAATCGATTTAGGGCTATAAAAGGAGGAGAAGCTCTTCGTTTCAAAAGATTACTCTCTATCTTCGAATTCATCATAATTTCTTCATCGTCGTTTCTATCGTTTGCACTAGTCCCCTTGGACGTTTTCTCAACTTTTCAAGTCAATAGCCTAAAAAACGAAAAGGGAAATCAACCTAGAAAAAGACTAGGAATTTAAGGACTTTTTCTAAAATATTTTGAGTTGTATTATTCAACATTTATTATTCAATTATTTCTTGTATTTTCCTTTACTTTCTTTTCATCATCGAACTCTATATTGTAGCTACGATTTATGATTCAATAAAGTTGATTATTTTATCATTATTCACGTGCTAAATCTTCCTAGGGGTTAATCAATGTGGATACCCTGGGGTTGTTATAGCTTAAGTAATGTTGCACTTCAAACCACTTTGTTTTACACATTCTCTTTATTGAATTTAAAGATAAAATTGGTAAGTTAAACTGGTCACTCAATTTAACGATCTAGTGGAGCTCTAATGCTGAGAAGATTAGGGTGTAAAAACAAATATCACAAAATGATATGGGGCTTCGAGCCTAGAAATAGGACTATCACCTTAGAAATAAGAGGTACCATAGGATAAAGAAACTGAACTTGAACTAATTTAAGATCCAACTAACCATGAAAATATTAAGCATTAGCTACTTGAACCTCCTAAAGGAACTTGACATAAGACCGAATAAGAGTAGATTTTTGTTCATGTGTAACTCACTATCCTGGTATGATGCGACCACATCACTTAAGGCATGACATTTGAAAAGTTGAAACATTATTTGCCCTTGTTCGATCATCATTGTTTACTGTTTTAAGCTTTCTTCTCACCTAACGCAATATAAAGTTTTCATTGGTCCACAATCATAATCAACTTGAAAATCAATTAATCATGTGGATTTGACACTTGGAATACTCCAAGTTTATTACTTCGTCAATAGTATATGCTTGCACTCAGTCCTCACTTACCCATAACTTTTTTCCATTCATACATTTGGTTGATCAGTTTCACTATGCATGTTCAAGGGTTGTCTTTGCGTTTGCTAGGGTTGGTGAGTTTTGTTTGTGAGGAGAACATTATTGTCGCTATCTTGTGATTTCTACGTGAATTGCAAGTGTGTGACCTTCGTGGAGAAGGTTGTGAGTACTATATCTTGATAGTTCTTAGATAGAAATTATTGATCAAGTCTGTGTATAAAGAAGAGAGATATTCTCTAACTTAGGAGGATCCTAAGTTCATAGAGTGGAGCGAGCTTCACTGAAAGAAAGAAAGATAAACCTCTTGGTGAGGAGGAGTCTCACACTTAGAGGGAACCTGAGGAGTCTCTCTCACACTTAGAGGAAACTTGAGGAGGCTCACGCTTTTGTTTTGAATTGGAAAATAAGAATTTACAAAATTAAAATAAAAAACATACAGATCAGACATGTTGTAGATAATCTAGGTTAAGCATGAAAGGGAAGAAGGAATTTACATACCTTTGTATAAACCATAGCAATCCCTCTTCCAAAGCTACAAATTCTCCTCCAATGCTAGGATGCCTCCAAGGGGTCTTTCCAACCATTCTTTTGGCAAGAACCAGCTTGTGGGAGCCTTTTTTTTTTTTTTTTTTTTGAAAGAAAGAATGGGAACATAGTTTTGGGAGGAGATAAATTTTCGCAGAGAAAATTTTCCTGAGAAAATTCTTAAGAGAGTTTATGTGTTCTGTCTTACAGAAAGCAACCATTACCTAGAGATCTTCTATGTTATTAATCGTAGAGTGCGATAATTCCCACTTTGCCTCTCTCTCATTCCCCTACAATGTAGGGGAATTATTGATTTAATTTAATTTAAGTAAATTAATTAAAGTAAATTAAATTAAATTTGATTTAATTAACTAAATAATTAAATTAAATTAAATTAATTATCTAATATTTAATTAAACATTTGGATCACATTCAATGCACATTTCTCTTATAACCTATAGTTTTAATATGAATATCATTCATGTTAACCTTTAACCTATAGTTTTAATATAAATTCTAATTATATTAATTTAATATTTGAATCAAATTCAAATACATTAATTTTCCCATATTATGTAGTTTAATTCAAAATTAACTATATATTATAATATAGCAATATACATTATATTAATTGTATCATATAAAATGTATTCCCTAAATTAATATAAATATTTCAAATTATTTTTTCAAAATTTTTGGTCATTGTTTATCCGTTTGAGCTAGCAAGGGACCTTATGAACCTACAAATTATAAGCTATAATGATATGGGATTAATTAATTAAACTCTTTAATTAAATTAGTCAACATTCATTAGCTATAGGGCAAACCACTATAAACACATAATTGCACTCATATACATATACAACATGTTGTGTCCATGGATATAACCATTTCATATAAGTTAATTCTTCACGAGTTATTCATAATTACAGTCAGGTTAAATGTCTATTTTACCCCTGTAGTTATATTTATATCCTTAAGTACCATTGATCCTATTTATTTATGGTCCAACCATAAACTAAGTCCCTCTCAAGCCAATGAGAGGGTGAGGCACCATTATTCAAATCTCAAAGTTAGCACTTAAGGGAACTACTCACCTACTTTTTCTATACGGGAAGAAGTGAATTCCATCTTGGTTTTTAGACAGTGGTAGCATATGACAAGAGATGAAAGCTTTATTACTGACCTCAAGGTTGTTAGATCAGGTTGAAGGGATCGAATCCCATAGCGGAAGCATTTGTGTGTGAGAACGCCTTGCATCCCACAATTTTATTTTTACATAAACAAATTTATTATACTAAAATAGAATATACACATGTAATATAACATGCTTTAGGGAAAAAGATTAAAACCATTCTTATCTTCGTAGATTCCCAAGCTTCACGAGCAATCCTCTTTAAGTTCCAACGAATGACTCCTCCAACGATCTCGATCACGAATGATTTCTTGAACAATCTTGAACACTACCATGAGAGTAATCTCGTTATTCTTTAAGATTTCAATAGAGAGATAGGTGGTATCCAACTATTGGGAGAGGGAGAGGAGAAAAGGGTTTTTGAGAGTAAAGAGATTCTCTTTGTGGCTTAGGAAAAATTTTGCACAATAACACTTGTGTGTTGTGTATTGTAAGTGTCAGTATCAATGTCTCCCAAAGGGGCATTTATATAGAGAAAGGTCAAACCCTTTTCCTAATATTTTTTTTCTATTTTCTTTTTCCACAATTAAAATTAAATAATACTTATTTATTTAATTTAGTACAATTAAATAACACTTATTTAATTTAATTTGTGTATTAATTAAATAACTATTTATACATTAAATCCAATTTAATGTATACATATTTAATTATCATAAACATCGTATGTATATGTGTGATACCTCTCTATTAATTAATTCTTTGTGAATCTAATTCACTTGAATTAATTAATTGAATCTTATTCAAATATTACTTTCTAATTTAATTTGAATTATAAATCATTTCCATAATCAATTATATATTAATCACATTAATATATGGTTTCCTCAAATTAATTTGAACAATTCAAATCATCCCTCTTAAATATCATCTAGTGAGCTAATAAGTGGACCTGGTGGACCTGTAGATCAGAAGCTCCAATGATATAAGATTAATTGACTAAACTCATTAACCAAGTTAATCAATATTCGTTAACTGTGGCTACACTTCACTAAAGACTCACAGCTGCATTCTTCTCACTACATATATATTTATGTGTCCATGGATATAGATCAATAACAACAAGTTAGTCCTTCACGAGTGTTTGTAACTCTAACTGGGTCAAATTACCGTTTTACCCTTGGATTACTTCTAATTTCTTAAGTACCAGTGTTCCTCTAATGAATAACCTGTTTATGGTTCAACCAATAAACAGAAACCCCTCTCGGGCCAATGAGAGGGTAAGGCCCTTTGTTCAAGTCCCGGAGACACCACTTAAAGGAATATCTACTTATCCTTAAGGTGGGAAGGAGTGAATTTCATCTTGTATTATTATGTTCCCAGCTCCCCATCCGATCTTGTCCTCAAAATGGTAGGCATATTGAGTCGGCTAACTAGTCACCATCACCCATCCAAATCAAAGGACAATCCCTTGTGAACAAAAGTTCATAATATACTTAAATTAAGACTAAGTGGCCTAGGTTATTCTATTGAAATAGGAACCTAACTAGTTAACGGTGTTGCATCTAGTGGTTACTATTTTGCGGTCTAGTCTCATGCAAACTCATTGTATAGGATACCCCTACTCGCGTGTCAACTATACAAACGCGTTGGATTATTACGTTTGTATCAAAACAAAGTGGGTCGTATCCACAGTATTACTAGGATAAGGTACCCAGCCTTATCCTTATACTATAAACCCTCCAAGCTGTATCTTAAACGTTGATCCCTGTATGTCTTCACATACATTCAAGACTCATAAGGTAGCCTTGAATGTTAGTTTATTAGATTTAGAGTTATTAAGATAAAATAGACAGACAACACAAACAATAACATTTGAATTAACACCTATAATTCTTTATTGATGAAGGTCAATTAATAACATTTACTATCTACGAGTTTTAAGGCATAAAACCCAACACAGGTCATGTTACATTTGGGGATGGGGCTACTGAAGACATTGTTGGGAAAGGTAAACTCAAGTATCCAGGTCTTTCTTCTCTCAATGACGTGATGCTAGTTGAAGGCTTGACTGCCAATCTCACCAGCGTAAGCTAATTATGCGATCAAGGATTGAGTTTGAGTTTTACTAAAAATGGATGTCTTGTCATTAACAATTCCAAAGCATTAATCATGACAAGTTTATGCTCTTCAAACAACTGTTACCTGTGGTCTCCACGAGACTCCTCCTATGTGTGTCATTTGTTAAATCAAGATGCATTTCATTGTGGCATCAACTGGTCATATCAGCATGAAGTTTGATAGCACCTAAAATGTGTTATCTTAGTGTCTCTAATCTCGCTTGTTTATGATGTTTAATGTGTTTATATGTTTATATTTGTAAGATCTCAAGCCATTCATGCATTACAAAGCATTATGAGATGTTTGAGGTTAATTTGGAGTAGTTAGAAGCTAAAAAGAGCAACTGAAATTCAAAAGTAAAAAAATAACCAAAATGCCCTTAGGAGGCTAGACGTGATTCTCGTCGCTATTTCCAGATAGTAGTAGCAGCAGTAGCGTCGTGTGCTTCAGAGTTTGATAAAAGAATTTTGCACGACAGCGTCACAGAGCCACCCCGACACTGCGATAAGGCCTGCCACCCAAGGGCACGTGAGGCATGGCATCGTAGCGCTGTCCCTTAGCGTCACAGTGCTACACAGTGTTTATAAATATAAATTTTTGATATTAGGGTTAGAGGAAGAGAGCTTTTTAGGAGTGACTTTCAAAGCATTAGGCTCGGTTTTGGCCCTTTTTGGCCAAAACTCATGAGATTTCTTTCGTTCTTGCTTTGTAACGAAGATTATGGCATCAAGATTCATGTTTTGATAAATAGTTAAGTCCCAAATTTCAATTTTGAGGGTTGTTGGACATTTTCTATGGATTTATGAGATTTTCATGTATGTTCTTGGGATTTTTTGTTTGTTCTTATTTTTCTCTATTTGATTTAATTCGTATGCAATATATGTTCAATTAATGTGATAGATTAGTCGTCTTAAGTATGGTTATATATATTTGCTATGCATGTTGTAATTATCTTTAATTTTAATGATAGCATGCTTAATTTGAATAACAATAGGTTTTAGTTATAGTTAGGGTTCAATTGCTAGCTTTTCTAGGATCACCCAATAGCGAAAGATAACGAAACCTAAAAAATGGAAATACATTAGGTTAGATTTGACCAATTTAACTTAATGTTCTAATCAATCCATGAGTTTAATGCGATTAGCTAAGTGAATAGGCTTGCATGGCAACATTTAGTTAATTTAGAAATCGACATCCGCATTGGTTTTCCAAAGGGAGTCTGTTTAGATTTTCTAGATTACTGATTAGGTTTCCGCGTTGATTTTCAAAAGGGAGTCTGTTTAGATTTTCTAGATTACTGATTAGGCTTGATAGTCAACTAACTCATGAGCTTTGCATGATAAATCAATGAGTTAATTCATAGATAGCCCAACAGTTTCTTAATCGGCAAAAGGTAATCTCGTGTTTCACTTTCTCTCTCAATCTATCTTACTTTCCTATACTTTAAATTCCTACATGTAGTTTTTCTGCCAACTCAAACTCAAAATTCCCTTGTTTTTACATCTTTCCAAAGACCGATTTAGCTTAGAGAGATTACATTTTAGGCTCCCTATGGTTCGACCGGTCTTGCTACCAAAACTACTTGTTAGTTGAAGTGCTAAATCGTGAATTCAAATTTTAGTTGAGGTTTATTTGAAATCCATTCAAAAAATAGTGTCTAAAAATTCTATTGTTGGTCTCCCAACTATGCATGCGAATAAAGATTCTGTATGTGGAGATTGGCAAGCGAGAAAACCAGTCAAGGTCTCACGTAAATGCGTGTCTCATACTGTTACTAGCAAGGTATTGGAACTTATTCACATGGACCTAATGGGTCCCGTGCAAGTTGAATGTATGCCATATTCATAGTGAGCACAGAAGGGAATTCGAAAATGAACAGTTGGACAAATTATATAGTGTTGAAAGGTATTTTTCATGAATTCTCAGCTCTTATCACTCCATAGAAAAATGGCGTGGTTGAATGGAATAACAGAACTCTCCAAGAAATGGCACGTGCAATGTTACATGCCAAAGGCCTTCCCTTCTATTTCTGAGCAGAGGCTATTAACACTGCATATCATATCCATAACCGGATTGCTTTAAAACCTGATACGGACTGTAAGAATTATGAAATTTGGAGGGGAGAAAGCTCAATGTTTAATATTTTCATATATTTACCAACTCATATTACATCTTGATTGATTGTGAATCTAGAAGGAAATGGGACTCCAAGAGTGATGAAGAAGTGTTCTTGGGGTACTCTGTAAATACCAGAGCTTATCATGTTTATAATAAGCGTACTTGAAGTGTCATAGAGTCTATTAATGTGGTTGTCAACGATTTAAGTGTATCTACCTTCCATGTAAATGGAGATGAAGATGATAATGGTGTTTTCGTTGGTGTTGGTAAGGATGTCCCAAACATGTTGTCTGACAATTGTGATGTGACCACTGAGCAGGATGATGCTTCCAATAAAGATGATGAGAGTGTCAAACAAATGAAACCCTCACGTAAAATTCAAACAAATCATCATTCTAATAATATTATAGGCAATCTTAAAGAAGATATGTCCGCTAAAAAGAAGAAAAAGATGGATTAATTGCATATGATTTTCAACATTGCTTTACATCTTCGTTTGAGTCAAAATCAATGAAAGAGACTTTTAAGGACGAGTGTTGGGTTAACACCATGCAAGAAGAGTTCGACTAGTTTGAAAGAAATCAAGTGCAAACGTTGGTGCCTAGACTAGAGTCAATTAATGTGATTAGCACCAAGTGTATTTTTAAGAACAAATTTGATGCAAATAGAGTTGTTACTAGGAACAAAGCTTGACTTGTGGCTCAAGGCTATACCTAGATTGAAGGTGTTGATTTCGATGAGACTTTTGCTCTTGTTGTAACATTGGAAACCATAAGACTTTTATTGAGTATTTCATGCCTCCTTAAATTTAAACTTTACAAATGGATGTCATAAGTACCTTTCTTACGGGTACTTAAATGAAGAGGTGTATGTTGAACAATAAAAAATATTTGTGGATCCATCATATCCATATCATGTATATAAACTCACAAGGTATTGTATGGTTTAAAACAACCTCATCGTGTATGGTATAAAAGACTGTCATAATTTCTTCTCAAGAATGATTATGTAAGAGGAGGACTCGATTAAACCTTATTTGTAAAAAGGTCTAATGGAAGTCTGATGATTGCTCAAGTATATGTTGATGATATTGTCTTTGGTGGGATATCTCAGGATCTGATGGATCATCTTGTTAATTAAATGAAAACTGAACTTGAGACGAGCATGGTTGGTGGCCTGACTTACCTTCTAGGATTTCAGATTACATAGTTGAAAGACGACATATTTATCTCTTAGGGAAAGTATGTTAAGAATATTGTTAAGAAGTTCGAACTTGAAAAAGCCATTGTGAGAAGTACCCTTGCTTCTACTCATGCCAAACTGTCAAAAGACTCTGAAAGCACATGTGTGGATGAAAGTCTCTATCGAAGAATAATTGGCAGTCTTCTATATTTTACTACTAGTAGGCTAGACATTGCCTTTTTCGTGGGAGTTTGTGCCAGATATCAGATTTGTCCGAAGACGAGTCATCTTCTGATACCAAGGGAATAATAAAATATATAAATGGCACAAATGAGTATGGTTTACTATACACCTTTGATACTAACACCAACCTTGTTGGTTACTGTGATGAAGATTAGGTAAGTAGTTTTGAAGACTATAAAATACCTCAGATGGTTGTTTCTTTTTGGGAAACAACCTTGTTTTGTAGTTTAGCAAAAGAACAGATTTGCATCTCTTTGTCAGCTGCTAAGCCTATTACGTGGCAGTAGAAAGTAGGTGCACTCAATTACTGTGGATGAAATAAATGTTGAAGGCTAGATTAACGTTCCTCAAGATGCTATGACACTGTATTGTGATAATATGAGTGCCATCATGTTAATCCTGCTATTGAGACTGTGCATGTCCCTTCTATTAGTCAGAATTTTGAGCCAAGTGGAATTAGTTTCGATTTTGAAGCTAGAGTTTACGATGTTCAAACTATTTCTAGTTTACCTGCTATTGTTGAAAAATGCCTCGGTTGTTGATAAACATGAAAGATAGTTTCCTGCATGAAGTGATTGAAAATGTTGCTGCATCTAGTTCCACATCTTCTCATGTTGTTGCTGTCAATATTGTTGTGCCTAAAAAATATGTTACATTTGATAAAAAGAATAAAGACTGTAATCTATCAGTTAATTCTCCTGTTGAGATGGAAGTATCTAATATGGAGGGTGGTGTATCTCTAGGTTTGGAGAGTATTGAGTTTCCAACTGAACATATGTTTTTCGACGAAGATTGCGTTGATGATGGTGCTAGTCCTGAGACAGAAGATGTCCCTCATGATGTTGTGACTTCGCCAGAAGGAATTCAGAATGTAAATGACCCTCCTGCTATGAATCCTGAAGAAACTGAGATTGATGATGAAGTTTCTATAAGAGTCTTGTCTAATAGAAAAAAATGAAGCTTCAAGATATTGCTTCCCCTAGTGATGAACTTCAATCAACCTCTGAAAAAGAGGATCAAGATTCTGAAGACTTTATGCTTGATGATATCTCGGGCAAAGATGATAGCTTTCATGAAGAAAAAGGGAAACATTTGGTTAAAGGTCAAAATGTAAAAAATCCATTGAATCTTGTTTTTGTTGTCCCCTTGGATGGAATTTCGTTTTATTCTAAAGAAAATACTCGGATGTGGAAGTATGTTGTGAATCGTCAAATAGCTGTGGAACGAGAGCTGTCTGATTAAGCTCGAGATTGTATTGAGATCATGGAGCTTCTTGTCAAGGCTGATAGGATTCGTACTGTTATGAACCTAAGGTCATATTATTGTCAATTGGCTCATGAGTTTATTGCCAACTTTCCAAGTCAATTCAAATAATACTCAAAGTTTGAATTTTCATAGAGTTCATGTCCGGGGCCATGTTTTGTCTTTGTTATTGCTCTTATCAACAAGTTTTTGGATCGTCAAGTAGATAAGAAGGTTGTTGAACAACGTCCTTCTATGAATGACTTACTGTTTGAATTGACTTGAGGGGTGAAGAGAAGTTGGCCTAAGAGCAGGCAATTTCCTACGACAGACTTAACCATCAAATATGCTTTGCTCTTCAGGATTAGTGTGATTAATTGGTGCCCATCTTCTCATACCTCTGACATCAATACATCTCTGGCTCGCCTAGAGTATCAACGATCGAAGAGAATTACTGTATTTTCTATTTTTCTGTAAACAACAATTGCTGTAAGCAATATTCAAGTGAGAAAGAAAGAGAATCTTCCCATGGGTGTAGGCTTATTAGCCGAATCACGTAACTCTGCGTGTTCCTTCTTCTTCAATCTTCATCTGTTTCTCTGCAGATTAACGAAAAAGCGATCTTATAATCAAATCACAATATCAAGTAGCATCGAGTCAAGAATTTCTCTCATCAAGTTGCATCGAGTAATGATTAATACTCGTCGAGTTTCTTCAAGGAAAGAACAAAAACTCATCGAGGAAAGAAGAAAAAATCCATCGAGCAATGAGCAGAAACTCATTTAGTAACGAGTATATGCATATCGAGGATTTAACAGTACTTATCGAATATGAGAGAAAAACAGAGATAGCTTTATCCGAAGAAACAGAGCTTTCCTTAGCCATTTTTTCACCAACTTAGGATTGATCTTGATTAATTGGGCCTACACAAGATATTATAACCCAACACTTGTCATATAGGTTATGGTAACTAAATCCAAAGAGTCGGGCTTGTTGATTTAGAGATCTACTAAATGGAAATCTAAGGTGGATGGAATTCTTCAGATCATGCGTGTTACGACTTCTTATACAAATCCAACTTCTTCTTCTAGTGGGCATGGTGAAACAGGTGTGGTTGAAGGATCTTAATGTTATATATATATATATATATATATATAGGGGGAGAACTAGTATAGTTTTACTATACTATTACTTGACGCGTGCCTTGTGTTCCATCAATGTTTTTGTTCACTTTTCGGCCTTTAATTTCAAATTAATTAATCTTAATTAGTTAATTAATGTTTTGATGATAACAAACTTGAATTAATCTACTAACAATTTGAGTATTTTTAAAGTATCAATTGTATAGAGCTCGGAATAATGAATCCAAAGCAATTTGAATCACTTAAATCGGAACTCAAATAAAGAAGATGTAGCCAAAAAAGCTTAATGGAAAAATCAGTTGATGTGAGATTAGTGTCCTAAATCTCATTCGTAGTTTGTACTTTGTTAATAAAATAAGAAGTATTTTATTCGACATTTAGATTTTATTAACTCAATCCAATAAAATAAGATTCTGTATTATTTAATGTAACTTGAACAGTATGTGGTAGACATATAAGTGGATCGTATTCAAATAATCTAAAAGATTTGCAGTATAGAGATAAGGTTTGATAAGCAAATAATTGACAATAACATGAGCTATATCTAAAAGTCTTATTGAAGCATTAAATATTTACTTCCAAGCTAAGTCTCCAAGCTATAGTAAAGAATTGCAACTATTCAAGCTACAAGACCACCCAAAAGGCACCATGAATTTGATATTCTAGATCCATCCACATTTTTTAATGAATTATGTACAACTTTAATTTTATGTATTTATATTTATGAGGTAGTTGAAAGGATGCTAGATGAACTTAGTCAATTAGAAGAAAGGTTGTGACCTTTAAGACGTCTTTTAAATTATTATAAATACCAATGTACTTTTGTCAATTAGGGAGGGAATTGAAATTTGAATGAATTTTCATTATAAAGTTTAGTCTTTTAAGCTTCATGCTTTCTTTGTATTCTTGTAAATGTTAAGGAACCCTCGAGTGCTGGATCTAAGAACCATGTTGAATAATAAGACCCAAAGAACTCAACTTCAACAGACCCCAAAACTAATTTGATCTCAACCTCTAAGATAGGCTAGATAATAGATTACTTAGATAGGCTAACAAACCAAGGATTAGATAAAGCTTTGAAACTCCCATCAATCCTTGATCTTCAAAGTTCCATAAGTAAGACAGATCAATCCTTAATTGAATGCTCTAAATATTCATGCATTATATCACAAGAACACACAAGAAACAAAGCTTAAAAAGGTTTAAAGGTTTAAAATCCAAGATTCTACATTTCCAAATCTTCTTCTTTTTAATTGTGAAAAATATAACATTATTTATACTAAATGAAAATACACTATGAAAGGTCATAACCTTTCTTCTAATTGACTAAGTTTATCTAACACCATTTCAACTACTTCATAAATATAAATACATAAAATTAAATTGATATATAATTCATCAAAGAATGTGGATGAATCTGAAATATCAAATTCATGGTGTCTTTTCGGTGGTCTTGTAGCTTGAATAGTTACAATTCTTCACCATAGCTTGGAAGTAAACATTTAATGCTTCAAGAAGACTTTTAGCTCTAGCTCATGTTACTACCAATTATTTGCTTATCAAAGTTGGGTGTCTTATCTTGATGACACCATGGATACGACCCACTTTGTAAATGTTACAAAGGTGGTAAGTGTTACAAACAATTTGATCCAAATCGTTCATATGGAGACATGGCGCCCGCAGGGGGGGGGGGATTCTGTACAAGTTTGTATAAGATTGGACCATGAAATGCTTAATCTCTCTTTATAACACCGTTAATTGAAGAGACTAACATTTCATAGGATAACTATAGGTAATTTAATCTTTATCCTGAGTGAGTTATAGACTCTTGTCTGTGAGGGCAATCCTTTGATTTGTATGAGTGAGAGTAGCTCGAGTCGTCGACTTAGTAAACCTACTATTTTGAGGATTTGTCCAAGTAGAGAACTGGAAAGATAGCTCCACAAGATGAAATTCACCCATTCCCGCTTTCAGGGAAAGTAGATGAGAATTGCTCCTTTAAGTGTTGACTTCAGGTCTTGAACAAGGGGCCCATACCTTTCGTTAGCCTGAGAGGGATTTGTTTATGGTAGGACCATAAACAAGTTGTTCATTAGAGAATCAACAAGACTTAAGGAGAAAGAAGTAATTATAGTGATAAAACTATAATTTGACCCAGTTGTAATTACGAGCAATTTGTGAAGGGTCGACTTATTTATTAAGTGCAGCTGTGGGTCTTTAGTGGAGTGACCCAGTGTTGATTAATTTAATTGAAGAGTTAAATTAATTTGATCTCAAATCATTGAAGTTTCTAATATGTAGATCAATTAGGTCCCCCTACTAGCTCGCTAAGGGTTAAAAAAAGGATCAATTAATTTTGGAATAATTTGAATTATTCAAATTATTTAAATGATTTTTTTATTAATATGATTAATATAAAGTATAATATATAGTGACACTATAGTATATAGCTATTTATAAATTTGATTTATAATTAAAACTATAATGTGAGAGAATAATATTTGAATAAGATTCATATATTAAATTAATATGAATTGGATTCATATTAAAACTATAGAGTAAAAGTAATATGAATGAGATTATATTAAAACTATAGGCTAAGAAAGAGAATGATTTAAATGCAATATTGAATAAATATGTGATATTTATATTGATTAATTAATAGTTAATAGTTAATAATTAATTAATTAATAATATTTATTTAATTATATATTATATATTAAATATGATTTAATATATATTTATTAAATAAATAAAATAATTAATTCTAAAAAAATTACTCCCCTGCAGTTGTAGGGGGTGAGTAGTGAGGTGAGGGGAGTTATTACCCCTCATGTTATATTTTGTATGTGATACAGAAACAAACTGATTGACAGAAGAAAATCTCTCTCTGTTTTTTTCTAAAAACTCTCATCTCAAAATTCTCACTAATTTCCTTGCCATAAAAGGATCACACCATCCTTAATCTTGCCTTGGGACATAGTAGGATTGCCTAACGTCTTGTTGTTCGAATTCTTGAGAGATTGTGTAGAGGATTTTCTTGAAGAATTGGTCTTCAAAAGATTTTTTTTTCTATACTATGAAAATTCATGCTTGACCCTATTTTAGGCTTCAAGTCTATAATTTTCTCATTCTAATTCAAAGACAAAATGCGATAAAATGCTTCCACATTGGGATTTAATCCCTTCAGATGACATGACAAATTTTTTTTCGTCAAAGTGGATCAAAGGTGCCACTTGGAGTAATGGAGGAGTGACATATGGTAGGTCTTTGAGTTTTTGTTGATTTTTGATAGAAAATTATTATAAAAATATAAATCATTATATTATTTTATGTTTGTGTCTATTGGACACATGGTATGTTAAAAAAAAATATATATTATTTTATGTTTGTGTCTAGTTGATTTTTTTAAAAAAATTTCCTGCATTCATTTTTCTTGTCCAAAATCTAAAGGCCCAAATTGAATTTGGTTTTTACCTCTTCTCTCTCTTTTTAAACTCTTCATCTTCTCCACGTTTTAACAACAATTTTTATTATTTTTAATCCTTCATAAGTCACAAAGCCTTCATTGTTGCTATTTCCAAAACTTCAATTTTCTTCTTTTCATCTTCTTCTTGATAGAGATATTTTATGTTTTGAGGATTGATTTATTGAAAGTTTAAAATTTGTAAATCTACTATATTGAGAGGTTTGTAAGTGTGCTCTTCAATATTTCCAAACTTTTGTAAGAGTTGCTCTTGAACCTAGAACAAGAGTCGTTGTAACGGTTTGATCCTCAACAGTGGAAAGGATCAGATTTGTTCTTGAGCTTGAAAAAGAAACGTTGTAATGCTTCGACTCTAAGTTGTGGAAAAGGTCAAATATGAGTTAGATATCCAAGAGGAGCTTGGGAAGTGGATGTAGGTTGGGTTGTACCGAACCATTATAAAATTACAATATTAATTTCTCTATCCCTCTCTTAATTTATTTTCGCAGTTAGTTTGTTATTATATTTTATTATATGAAAATTAATTGCAATATTTATTACGTAAGTTAATTGCTTATATTACTTTATTTAGATTGGTTGAATTGATCTTTACATATCCTTTATCAATCTTATTGTTAGAATAAATATGATGCTTAAAAGTGTTAATTTTAATTTCTTGACTTTTTTCTAGGTGAAATTATATGCTTGAAATTCTTGTTTTAAGTAAATGCTAGTAAAAAGTTTATTGCTTAATTGGGCCCACATTAGTAAAAGGTTTTCATTTGTTTAAATTGACTCTATTCACCCTCCTCTAAAGTTGTTATTCCGATGCTACAGTTTTGATCCAAAGAATTTATATTATTGTTTTTCCAACACTTGTTCTTTGTTATTCTTTGGTATCTTTTCATTTATTTATTTTCTTTAAAATTTGACTATGTTACTCATGACTTTTCATTAATGAAGTGTATTCATTATTATCGGGTCATATGGATACCCAAAGACTTTATGGCTTGAGCTAATGCTAAAACATCACATTGCTTTGACTTTATTTTTCCTTTGTTGAGTTTATTATCTTGTTAAGTTGAATTGACCACTTAATTTAGCATGTAGTGGAGTCTTCATATTGAGAAGGTTAAGATAAAAATGGATTTTACAAAGGAATATGAGACTAAAAGCCTAGATATGGGTTATCATATAACCTTAAGCATAAGGTACCCCATAGAAATTACATGAAATGATCTAAGTTTTAGCTGGTCATAGAAATATAGTACTACCTTATTCTAAAGTAACTTGTATACAAGAATGAATAGGAGAAGTTTTATATCCATGTTTGGTCACTGTTGATGTGATGCGGTCACATAGCACAAGGCATAAAGTTGATTGGTTGAAACTTATCTATAAATCCCTATTGTCATCTACTGTTTACTTTAATCTGTTGCACAATATCAAAATCTCCTTTATTTTCACTAAGTTAGCATCGATTTGCATTGTTAATATTGTTTAAGAAAAAAAATTGAATTTTATTATCTAGTCTCATGGGATACGGTACTTGGGTTACCACCAAAATTTATTACTGTATGACAATTTATGCTTGTATTAGACCACTCTAAATCATATATTTATCACTCATACACATTTGATAGATCATTTTCCTTTCATTTACATTGGAGCAATTCTTATTCATTGTTTTATTCTTTTTTTTTTTTTTGTATTCTATATTTTCCATTATGAGTTAAGCATTTTCTTGGGATTGAAAGATGTGGATACCCTAAGGATGGAATAAAACCTTTATCTGTGTTCATATACTTTCATTCAACACATAGTATTCATTTGCTTTTATTGCTTTTATTGCTCATTGTTAACTTAGCTTGATCATTAGGTTAGCATACATGTTGAGTCTAAATAACGAATGAGTTAGATAATAAACTGTTGTCATAAAAGCAATATAGGAGAAAATCGGGTAATGCTTACAGGATCAGTAGAATTGCATGCTTCATCATATAAGTTTTAAATTAGTCATAGACATGTGTTTCATTGTTTAGTCTCCTAAATATAATTCTCAAAGAGAACTGAATAGAAGTTAAATTCGATTTGTGTTGTTAAATATCAGTGATGGTAGATTAGGGACAAAATTTGATCGCATACAACTTAAACTTCTTAGCTTGATAGAGCAAAAATGCAGGCGCATTTAGGTTGCATACCATATTGTGTCTAGGTCTAGTTGAATAAGGTAATTGTGAGAACAAAGAATTCCCTTGGAGGTTGAAAAGATTTTTGAATCTCTCTTTTCTCCCATTATCTTTTTACCTCAAATCTTTCTTCACTATTTTTCTACTATTTCCAACATTTTATCTGCTTTATTTCAAAAGAACACAATAAATTCCAATAATTTCTTGTTATCATTTGGTTGCAAGTTAGAGGAGGTCTTTCCTTTGCTCAATTGACTATTTATACTCCATTCTCTTGGGATTCGATACTTGAATTTTGATCATTTTATACTATTAGTCGACGGTATACATTTGCATTTAGGGACAATTTATTTCGAAGTCTCATCAAACATATAATAAACCAAACAAATTTTTGTATAAAAAAACTTTTAAGAAAAAGTAACTAAATACATGAATATTTTTAATTTAAACAATTTTTATAAAAAGCATTTAAATGAAAATGGGTTTTTGAAAATCTTAATCAATTCCAAACACATTCTAATAAATAACTTATTTTAATGGGTCTCTTAAAGTTTAAAGCAAGTCTGTTTTATACGAAAAAGAAGTCATTCATAAAATTAAATTAGAGAATATGCTAACAAATCTCCCAATGAATCTTTTACAACCGTTTATACATTTTTAATTCAATTCATATAATACATAACTTATTTTAGTATTGTGAGCTTCTCCTTGAAAGACATGTTTGATCAATACTCTTCTTAAACTGCTTTTGAATGATAACAAATTGGTTATGAGATGAAATATCATGTTGTCTAATATGGGATAAGAGCTTATGAAACTCAAACTAATATTCGAGAATGATGAACCCAAAAGAGACACAATCTTGAGAGGAACATGTTGAGGACCCCACATTAAAAAAATCAAGGGGTTTCACAATCCTTATAAGATACATGAGTTACTCCTTTCATTGCTGAATGGATTTGAGATGAAACTTATGTTATCTAACATTGTCATTGTGCTATGGAGTAGAGAATAAAGTAACCTAAAATCTAATGCATTTTTTAAAACTAGTGAAACAATTCCTTTTACTTCTATTTACAAAATATGATATTTAATAAGCAAACCAAACACATAAACCCTAAACTAGACCTCAAACACAGACTTTTTGGGTATTACCTGAGGGAGCCACGGTGGTGTGATCATAAATCCTTATGGTTTTGCTTTTGGTCTCAAACCAAAATTCCACATACCAATAGAAATAATTGTCTTCACTTATATACTCTATAATCATTTCTTTCCCTAACCAATGTGGGATTTTGTTCGCACTCCTAACCAAAGTATGTGCAATGAAAAATGCAAGCATGAAGGATATTTTTTTTTTTAAAAAAAAATTATTTGTTTTAAAAGTAAATTATCTACTCCATCCAACTAGATATCATGTAATATAATAATTAAAAAAAAAGTCTAAATTTTCTCATGGAAATAATATATGATTAAAGCAAACACATTTATCAAGTACAACGAGAAGAAAAGGAAACCTAATTTTGTAAGTATAACAATTGTGCTGAAATATGTGTTTTCTAATGTATGTGTTTTTCTTGAATTAGCGTATATTATATAAAGTACACAAACAATTTTGTAAAATCAAACACTTCTTTTCATTGGCTATGTAATCGAGTTTTTACAAATTTTTCTAATTTGGGTTTCAATTATCATGAATAGAAAGTTAGTCTTTGGCTTATGGTGGATTAAAATAAAATTTCAAACATAACCTTATATTTGAAAGAGAAAAAAACTGAAGGATTATTTTTCTTATTTATGTATATTAATAATGCCCAACAAAGTTGTGGAACAAAATAAGTTGCTTTTATTTATTTATTTTTAAATTTGTTACTTATATAATAGTAACAATGCCTTATGTAATAGTAATTCACTCAAGATGAAGAGAAAAAGAAAAAAATTGTTAAAGGTAATCGGTGGCGAGCGACAGAGACGGTCGACGACAAACGACTGCCATTGGTAACCCATGTTGTGTTTCCAACCCTAGGATATCGATTACATTGGGGCCAAACGTGGTTTTAGGTTTACTAGCCCCTAATGGTTTCTCGCACTATCTTATTCTTTGAGTCCAACAATAGAGCAAGTAGGGATCTAGATCTTTGACCTCTCATCAGATTATTTATGTCTTAATCAATCGAATTATTATTATCTATACTATAGAAGTGTTCTTTATTGTAGTTCTTATTTTAAGTAACTTTGTATTTAGTTTTGTGGTAGAGTGTAAGAACAATTAACATGCATATATTATAACAGCACGCATTACAACAAATAATTTTTTTATATTTTTTAATGAAATATGATGACAGACATTTTCTGATAAAAAACGAGACATTTCATGTTGTTTTTCACTCTTTGACCGACATTAAAAATGGTTTGAACATTTTTTTAAAAAAATGAGGCATAAAAAAATATTGGACAATAATTGAAAAAAAGGGTAAAAAACCGACATAGAAAATGGTGTACAACGTCGATTTTCAACTGACATTGAAGATAATTGGCATCGAAATTTCAGTAAGCTATAATGTCGGTTTTAAACTAACATTAAAAACAACTGACATTAACAATTTTTTATAATACGATCTTCAATGTTGATTTTCAATCGATGCTGTATCCTTATAATATTAGTTTTAAACCGACATTAAAACTCAATTCTGTAGTAGTGTAGATAATTTCTTGTCCCAATATAAGCATGGAAAGCCAACAAGTTTGACTGTAATGATTGAAAAGTAGATCCAACATATTGAATAGAAAATGATGGATTTAAATCTACCCTCCTAAGTAAGATGGAAAATAGAAATGATAGAGAGGAAGTGGGACAAATGCACATGTTAGGGGTCACTCACCTGATTAAAGTTTGCCTTTATTAATACCTCTCCTCCGTGTCACTTATTTGTACTTTTCTTTCCAATTTTTCACCAAATTCAATCTATCTAATTTTAAGGATCCGTTTAGATTGGCTAAAAAAAAAAAAAATTTAAAAAAAATTTAATTTTATTTAAACTATTATATATATATATTTTTTAAATATACTTTAAAATTATTTTAAACAGTATTTTGAATAGTTGTGAAAACACTTCATTTTTCTTTTTAAAATAATTTATTTCCAAGATTAAATACTTATAAAAAATTAAAATAAACCCAATCTAAATTTGTAATTTTAAATTAAGGTCTCATTTTACTTTTGAATTACATTTCATTTTTCAATGGCTAAGTAAGAGTTTTAAGGGAAAATTGCACCAAAAACCTATTTTACAGGCCCAAAATGATAAATGATCAAAATTTTGAAAAAAATATCAAATGTCTCTTTGTTATGTCATGATCTTGTAAATTTACAATATTGTCATTCCTTTCTTTATTTTTTTATTTCTTTTTCTTTTGCAACTCCTTTTTTTTTTCTTTTTTTTTTTCCCTCTTTCTTTCTCCCTCTTTGCACGTTGTCTCTTCTTTTTCGATCTCTTTCCTCTGCGCATTTCCTTCTTTTTCTCCAACACAACGAGTTCACACGAACAGCTCCGACATGATCAACTTCAATGAACAACAACAAGAGCAAGAGAGAGAATAGTGATTTTGTGAGCGAGGAAAGGAAGAGCGATACCAGCGAGAGGGAGACGGGTGAAAGCAAGACCAGAGAGAGCAAGAAGAGTGAGAGGGCGAAGAAGGCAACCCATTGTTCCATGGATGTTTGCAAATGGATCATCAATGAGAGGTAGAGCGAATGCTTTTCCACGTGCACGTGAGTATATTTTGGTAATTTCACCCAAATTTGACGTCAGCAAAGGGTCATTCTACATTTTTCTAAAAAACTAGGTCATTTGACATTTTCGACTAAATTTTTGGGTCATCTGTACAAATTTTCCAAGTTTTAATCATTTATTAGCATCAATCTAGTGCCTATTATTTAAAAATTTTAATTAAGTTCTTAGTGTCAACATTTTTCAATTTAGTTCTCCATTGTCGTTAAATGGATTAAATTCCGAGAAGAGAACAAATCATGAAATCATTTAGGAAAAGAAAATTGAAATTTCTACTAATTTTCTTAAAATTTTGGATGTGGAATGTGGAACTTTTCGTATCTTAGATTACCTTGTCCTTCCTTTAAATTTCCGCCAATTTAGTTTGGCATTAACCAATGTTGAGATTCATCAATTGTTTGTAAGTAAAAAAGTTTTTAAAATATAAGGAACTAAATTAAAATTTTTAAAACTATAGAGACGAAGACTTTTATTTAGTCTTATTATAACATTACAAACTATGATAAAGGAGAAATAGGGTGTCGAATTCTTTCTAACCCCCAAGTAAAATTATAAAGTCCAAATCTTACCAACTTCTATTACTATGTAGTATTAGTGGTAAGATTGTGTCAATCCACAGGGAGCTACATGATTTCTTGTAATTGGGGGGGGGGGGGGTCGGGTCGGGTCGTGTTTGATTGTTTTGCAAGGAATGTAAATAGCATATAAAGTAAAGGTAAGAGTTGAAACGAGATATGTCAATGAGAAAAGTCTAGTTTAAGGTATTTGGATGTACTTAGTTATTCATAATCATTGAAATCATACAAGTGCTTAGCCAAATTCTCCGAAAATGCCGCAACAAGCGTCGTAGGATATTAATCAAGACGCTTAATTAAACTAAGTGTTCAACGAATTGAGAACGTGCTCCATAAATATCTTACACTCACATTAAGATTAAGGGGAACACTAAAACCATTTAGTTACTAAGTACTGCTTCAGCTGTCTAACTAATTTATTCTTAAACTTAACCAATCCTCCAATGTTGTAAAAGGGCCATAAAAAATAACCGACCAATTTATACACAAACGTGTATTGATTTGTGCTACAAAAGATTAATACACAACAAAATGTCACAGATTATGAGTCAATACAAGCAAAATAATGAAAATATGCAAGGTGATCATTCCAAGCATAATTCAAAGCATAGAAATTCAAATACATTCAAGAATCGCAAGTAATCATAAGATGATATTCATAATTACAAGTCCTCACAACTTAATACATTGGATTTCTTCCTCAATCTAAACTAGAGAATACTTGCCTTAGCAACTAGACATCAAGATCGAGATCTTCATGGCCTAGATGAGTCTCTAGATCATGAAAATAGACAAAATACAAAAGAAAAGGATGAAAAAAGGTTGAGGCTCGAATTAGAATGGTGGATTTGATAGGGAGAAAGTTGTCGAGGCTTTTTAGCTACCAATCAAATAATATTTATTTTACAATCTAGCACTATAACTAACAAGTAGTCTCAATGGCAAGGTTGAGTCAAACTACAGGGAGCTTAAGATAAAACATCTCTAAGTTAAATTAATTTTTGGAAAGAAGTAAAAATCGAGGGGGAGGGGGAGGGGGGAAGCGGGTTTGAGATCGAGTTGACAGGAAAACTAAATTGCATGAAATTAAAGTGTAGAAAATAAAATAGATTGAGAGAGAAATACACAAGATTACCTTCATTGATTTAAAAGTTGTTGGACTTTCTATGGATTAATTCATTGATTATCATGCAAGGTTCATGAGTTATCTAATTATCAAGGCTAATCGAATGTCTGGAAAAGCCAGACAAACTCCATAAGGAAAACCAACGTGGATGTCGATTCCTAAATTAACTAAGTGTTGTCACACAAACCTATTCACTTAGCTAATCGCATTAAGCACTTAAATTGATTAGAACATTAGATTAAATTAGCCAAATCTAACCTAACACTTTTTTATTCCCTAGGTTTCGTTATCTTTTGTTACTGGGTGATCCTAGAAAAACTAGCAATCAAAACCATAACTATAACTAAAACATGTTATTACTCAAATTAAGCATGATATTGATACAATTACGAATACCTACAACATGCATAGCGTGGGGCAAACGAGCATATAAATATGAACGATTTAGTTTTCAATAACTACAAACATGCTCATCCTAGAAATTAAATCAAGGAATAGAAAACAAACATAAACCGAGAACTCAAGAACATTACAAGAAAAATCTCATTAAATCATAGAAAGTGCCCATTAAACCTCAAAACGACATTTGGGCCTTTAGCCGTTCATCAATACATGAATCTAGATGTCAAAATAAAGATTACAGAGCAAAACATGAAGAAATCTCATGGATTTCGGCCAAAGATGGTTGAAACCAAGCTTAATGGTGTAAAAATCAACTAATCTCTCATCTCCCTTCACCTAACAAAACAAAATTCATATTTATAACACTAACGTCACATCACCCTTGTCGAAGTGCAGAGAGGTTAGGTTGCACAGGCACAACGTTGCTCTACATTGCACGCACAGACAAAACTTGAAGCATCGCAGTGCTCTCTCACTTTCACAAATCCAAACTCTCTGGAAATGCGTCAGGCATGGTGCTGTGTACTGCTGCCCAACGTTTCTCAAGGGCATTTTCACCACTTTTGCTCCTTTGAAGCCCCCTTGCTCATTTTAGTTCCTAATTGCTCCAAATTAACCCTAAATGACTCGTAATGGTTGATTCTACCTTCTAGGTGCCTGAAACCTGTAAAAATACTAAATAAATACATTAAACACAGTAACAACCTTGAATTAAGTGGAACGAGATAACATATTTTTGGTGTTATCAAACACTCCCAATTTAGTTCATGACTATCCTTGAGCAAAATAGAATAAAAACATAGTCATACAAATGATATGCTCACTCAAATGCATGGTTTATTACTCAAGCCTCAATAGTCTCTTAGGATTTAATTTGTAATCAATAAAGAAGTCAATTCATAATCAGTCAATAAAGTACAATTTAAAATTAATTCTAGACTTATTTATGCAAGAGTGAGTTAAAAGGCCTTCTAATTAAGTCCTGGTAGCCTGGAATGGTTTTAAATGGATCTCATTTTGTTTTTCCTCTACATTAGCTCAAGTCCCATTTATCAAGTACCAAAACAATCAAGATGACAATATGTCAATTGAGGTGTCTCAAATTTAATTTTTGGGATCCATAACTTGCATTTATTTTACCTAGGAGTATTAGCTTTCACATAAAACTGTAGGGAACTATACTTATTCTTTTCTCGATAGTTTTCTAACTAATCATAGTAAATGTAACCCTTTCTACCCCTAGTCATGCATGACATTACAAATTCATTTTCCTTTTATTTTTGATGATATTTTCTTTGCTTTGCAATACTTTTTTATTTGCATATATTTTTAAACAGGCATATAAATAATTTTTACTTAGTATTACATTACAACCTATCATGCAAGACACTATTAATTCAGTGGGGCCTATCGGAGTGACAACAAAAAAACAAGTTAAGGAATACAATTCTAAGCATGTACAACCTAATATAGGCAAACAAAGAACTTAAATATGCATGAAAAGTAAGAAAAGTTTTTAAAAATGGGCTAAAAATCATGATTACTCATTTCAAACATCATGTCATACAAGAAAAATTACAAGGGAGTGTATCATAAACTAGTCATCATAACGAACCAACAAAAATGAGCAAACATGCATACAGAGCATAGAAATAAATTAGATCGAGCTTAGATGCTCAAGTGCTCCAGCCAAAACACAAATATACCCACCCTTAACTTAAAATCATACGTTGTCCCCAATGTATCTGTAATCAAGGCATAAAAGAAATAAAAACAAAGGAACAAAAAACCTCCCCTGATAATGTTTTCGTGCACGGGTGGTGGTAAGAGAGCTCACAACTTCATATGATATTCCTTTTTTTTGGGCAAATGAGGGGCCTACAAAAGAAAAACAAAAAACTAAGATAAAAAACAATAAAAAAAAAGTAATAAAAATTTGTCGCCTAGCTACTTCCAAAGAGCGCAAATTTTTAATGTTGATTACTTGACGTATTTTCCTGTCAGTATATATAAAATTTATCATATTTCTTGGGTCATTTCTTCCTTAAATTCATGAAGCTGCGTAAGGGAACGAGTTTTTGAAGCGTTCAAGGGATCCAAAGTTGGAAATATTTTTAATTTTTTGTGTTTTCATAAAAATAAAAATAGAATTGACCGACTAAACTGAAAATAAAGACTCGGACTCATGAGGATGAGAGCAATATTCGAAAATAAAAGAGATGCCAGAAGGAAGAACAAAATCAAGCTTTGTAGCCTTTAACTCTATCACCTAGGGCTCTTCGAAATGAAGCTTGGACTCATACTTAACCTCACATACTTATTCAAGACATGGCAGAAGGTATGTATCAGTGTCGTCACATGAGAATAAAATCCCTCAAGGAACTCGACCTTAGTGGCATAGATGGTGGATAGCTCTGATCGACTCTCCAATGTCGGTACAGAACCTGCAAGCTAGACAACTGGGTCATCCACCACTTGTAAGGGGTTTGGGTCTCCATGTGAGACTCAAAAGATTCCTGCAGACATTGAGAAGAAAGATTAGCAAGTTCAAAAATTATAAAATTGTTTATCATCTTACTTTTGGTCTGTAGTTTGAGAAGTCAGCTGTTCAACTTGGCAGTCGATGTTAGCTACTTCACTTCTGCAAAACTCAGTAGTTTTAGAGGACGGTAGAAACAAGGGCTCGTTTAGCCTCCCAATTGATTCAGCAACCTGAGCGACAAGGTCACTCAGACTTTGAAGATCAATTCTCGTCTCAGATCCTGAATAGAGATCGTCCTACTGGAAGAATTTCTATTACTTATGTAGTTTCTGCGAAAACTCATAAGAGTTGTTAGAAAGCTCCATAACCAATTCCTCTAATGATATACTTGAGTGGGCAGAAGGAGCATGCATCGACATAAAGATTAAGCTAGGCAACTCCCAAGGGGGACATGCATCGCACACAGGGACGTGTGGCAGCTGAGGACATGCTTTAGATGGATAACTCTGAAGAAAACAAACTCGGCATACCTCCACATCATGCAATTGTCTAGCAGACAAATCTCGAACAAGAGATGTAAGCTTAGATACACAATTCTTAAGCTCACAAATTTCTCTTATCTCTTCTTCATCCTGCTGAGCTGCTTACCTCACTAAAAGTGCATAATAGATGCATCGTTGATCATCTGCCATGATAGAAATAAGTAGACACAAAGAAAAAGGAAAATATTTTTAGGATTTTTAAAGTTTACAAGATAAAATTA
Source organism: Benincasa hispida (assembly GCF_027475165.1). Taxonomy (NCBI): domain Eukaryota; kingdom Viridiplantae; phylum Streptophyta; class Magnoliopsida; order Cucurbitales; family Cucurbitaceae; genus Benincasa; species Benincasa hispida. Next base: position 64,822,780 of record NC_143480.1, on the reverse strand, counting down.
ACAAAGAGAAATTAATTGGCTCTCCGAAAATGATGGCAATTTGATAGAGAGAGAGTTGTTGAGGCCTTTTTATCAATCAAATAATATTTATTTTCACAATCCAACACTATAACTAACAAGTAGTCTTAATGGCAAGATTAGATCGAACCATAGGGAGCCTAAGATAAAATTTCTCTGTGTTAAATTAATCTTTGGAAAGCAATAAAAATAGGAGAGTTTTGAGATTGAGCTGATAGGAAAACTAAATTGCATGAAATTAAAGTGTAGAGAATAAAATGGATTGAGAGAGATACACGAGATTATCTTCAGATTTAGATGTTGTTGGACTTTCTATGGATTAATTCATTTATTATCATGCAAGGTTCATGGGTTATCTAATTATCAAGCCTAATTGAATGTCTAGAAAAGCCAGACAAACACCCTAAGGAAAACCAACGCAGATGTCGATTCCTAAATTAACTAAGTGTTGTCACGCAAGCCTATTCACTTAGTTAATCACATTAAGCACTTGGATTGACTAGAACATTAGATTAAATTGGCCAAATCTAAACTAACACATTTCTATTCCCTAGGTTTCGTTATCTTTTATTATTGGGAAATCCTAGAAAAGCTAGCAATCAAAACCATAATTATAATTAAAACCTATTGCTACTTAAATTAAGCATGCTATTGACATAATTACGGATACCTACAACATGCATAGCATGAGACGAAAGAACATACAAGTATTAACGATTTAGTTGTCAATTAAATCCGCAAGCATGCACTTCCTAGAAATTAAATCAAGGAATAGGAAACAAACATAAACAGAGAACTTAAGAACATTACAAGAAAAATCTCATTTAACCATAGAAAGTACCCAACAAACCTCAAAACGACATTTAGGCCTTTATTAGTTCATCAGTACATGAATTCTAATGCCAAAGTAAAGATTACAAAACAAAATATGAAGAAATCTCATGGGTTTCGGCCAAGAATGGCCGAAACCGAGCCTAACGATGTAAAAATAGACTAATCCCTCCCCTCCCTTCACCTAAAATGAAATTCGTATTTATAAAGTTGTGTAGCGCCATGACGCTAGGGATTGTGTCATGATGCCTTTGTCAAAGCACAGAGGGATAGGGTTGCGTACGTGGAAAAAACTCGAAGCGCAATGGCACCACAGAACAACATCGTGATGCTCTCCCACTTTCCCAAATTCAAGCTCTCTGCTGCTGCCTGGCGCTCCTCAGGGGCTTTTTTGTCACTTTTGCTCATTTGAATTCCAGTTGCTCATTTTAGCTTCTAATTGCTCCAAATTAACTTCAAATGGCTTAAAGGTCGATTTTGCCTCCTAAGTGCCCGAAACTTGTAAAAATACTAAGTAAACACATTAAACACAATACTGACCTTGAATTAAATGGAGCGAGATAGCACATTTTAGGTGCTATCAGGATTCCATGTAACCTAGAAGAAAAAGGATGGTATTTATAGACAAGTTGGTTTCGAGACGTTGTGGAACGATATCGCGGTTCTATAGCTTTTCTTGTCGAAGTTCAACTTTCCTAAAATGCACAAGCGTTGTGGCATTTCTCGTATGGTAGCTATTGTCTCTAGCGCCATGGATGGTTCCATCCAGCACCATGGTGGAGTGACATGGTCATTTTCACCTCTTCCCAACCTAACTGATTCACTAGGGCTTTAATCGATCCATTTAAGCTTAGGTTTCATCCTAACATTCAAATCTACCTCTTGGATGCTTGATGCCTATAAAATCATCATTTAAACACATTAAATAACACAATGAACTCGAGTTAAGTTGAGTAAAATATATAGTACATTTTAGATGCTATCAGACTAATACATATATCTAGTGCATGTTTGGAAGTGATTTTGAAATAATTAAAATCATTTTGTCATATTCAAATCATCATGGAACACGTATTTATTTACTCAAAAATGGTATAGGGTTTGGTTTACACTTTTGAATAATTTTCATACAATCAAAATTGATTTTGAAGTATTAAAACCATATTTTGAGATACTATCACGATAAAAGTAATTTTAACCTTTATAAAATCACTCTCAAACATGCTATGAGACTTAATTTTAACATTCTACATGCTATGAGACTTAATTGTAACATTCTTAAATGTTTTGACGTTATTATCAATATTTAAAAGAAGCATCATTAGACACTTATGTTGGGGGCATTACAAATTACAAAGAAAATTGGATAATATTGAAAAACAAACACGTAAGTAATTAGGCTAGTGAGACACAAGTATCTTGCTCTCTTTAAGTCATCCAAGCCCTCTATAGTGTGTATTGTACTTCTTTATATCAACTATTGAATGTAAAAGATATTCTTTGGTTTGTCCCCTCTATGATACAACAACCCAATTAAAACATTGAGTAACTCAAATCACTCAACACTGAAAGATTAAACTCAAAGCTCTACAACAAATAACGTTCATTTTTAGGACAATTTCTCTTAAAAGAACAAAAGAAATAAATATGAGAAAGTAGATGTAGTTTTGTAAATAAATTCCTCAATTTTATGTGGATAAGAATAATTAAACACGAGTTTTCTCTTAAAAAGCACAAGTATAAACTTCTAAAGAGCTAAATTACTTTATAAGAATCCAGGTCGAACTCGAGGATTTTTGTGTCAAATAATCCTGTTAATGACGTTTCTCTTTGATTTAAGCAGATTCATACTCAAATTCATGCAGTTGAGAAGTTTTGAATTAAAATCTTTGATGAAAATAAAAGAACCGAATATAAAACAATGTAAATTACACTCTGCAAGAACTTAGAGAATGGTTGTTTAAGAAAGATGTTTTGATGAGAGAAATGGGATTGAGATGAGTAACATCGTTCCTTTGAACATACGCAAGAGTTTCGGCTCGTATTCTTAACTACGAAATTATATTCAATCTTTTGGTGAGAAAGCCACATTTACCATATTTATATGATACTTGCACGAGAGTTAATTGAATGAAGGGTTGTTTTTATCTCTAAAGATACTACCTACTTTGATTAATACAATCTATAACTACTTACACTATCAGGTAGTTAATTATTGCTACTTGATTCAATCGACCAAATGGAACCAAGATTAAAGAAGTATAAACACATTAATCAAACCGATATATTCACCGGAAGAATGAAATAAGATTCATGATATAAAATGAACAAAATAGTATCTACAATAATGTCTGAATGGCAAGATGGAAAGAAAATAGGTAGAGAATGATAGGTAAGAATTTGCTAACGCAAGCAAGATATTCTTGCCCCATCTTCTTTTAGTTTTTTGGAAATTCTAAATCAAAGTACTCATTATTCTAATTCTTAAGCGACAATAACGTGTATTTCTATATGTTATTGGTAAAAAGATTGAAAATTGAAGATGTTGTATAAGTTGTTCTATATCTGAAAGTGCGATAAGAGAAACATTTATAATAGAATGTTCTAGATCTAAAAAATTTAATACAAATTTAGATAATTAAGATCTCGTTTAGTAATCATTTCGTTTTTTTGTTTTTTATTTTTGATAATCAAGCTTATTTTCTCCCCATTTGTTATAATGATTTCTCAAGTACAATGGTTGAATTAGTCAAATTCCAAAACATAAACAACTTTTTAAAAACTACTATTGGTTTTTAAAATTTTGCTTAATTTTTTAAACTATTTGTAAAAAGTAGATAACAAATAAAGAAATTTAGAGATGGAAGTAGTGCCTATAGGTTTAATTTTCGAAAATAAAATAATTACCAAACAATACCTAAATTATTTTTTACTCGAGTGGATAAGGAAAAAACATCTTTTAACTTACTTCCTCATTTAAAAGTTTAAACTTCTATAGTAAAATATTAAAAATGTTACAACTTAAGAATCACATTATAACCTTTATTTGTGAGATTGAATTATAAAACAGTGATGTGTTGAAATTTCGATAAAAACATATGGTGTGAAATACAATATAAGTTCTATTTATTTATTTATTTATTTTACCTCATTTGTCATTATACTACTAAAAAAATCTTGACGTTTGCAATTTTAACTACTTGACGTTTTCATAAAAAAAAGGTTAAATAATAGGTGATTTTTTAATTAAAAAACGTCAAGAAAATGTACAAAAGCGGAGGTTGAGGATTTTTTACGAATTTTTTTCATACTTAACATTTTAAAAAGATCAAGTTTGAGTTATGCTTTCTTCCACCTTTGCAATATAAAAAACTATTCAAATAAGTTTCCAGATTTTAAACTTCTCCACTCTCATTTTCCCCCAAAAAGTTTCACGCGTGATTCTTCGAAAATGGTCAGAAATAGCATCTTAAACTTTCCATTTTTTAAAATTAGCACGTTTTTTGAAAAGTCGTTAAATCAAATTTTTTCGATGGATCTCGAGCGGGATCGACCATTGAGATTTGATTAAAAAAATTAACTTTTTCTAATTTATTCATTGTTTTGGCCTTTCTCGTAATTTTTCCAAATATTAGGTAACCTATCCAAATTTTATACTAAATCTTATATATTTTCAATTTTTCTACAAATTCGGTTATCTTTGCTAAATATTATATTCAATTCTTACTTAATTTTAGGCCAATTTATGTTTCTATAATTATTTGAATTTCTAAATTTACAAATGAATTTACTAATTAGATTTTGTTAGATGGATGATTGCATTTTTATTTTTAAATTTTGGAAAAGATTAAATTTTACAAAAAAAAAAAAAAAGTAAGATATGAAAAATATATAAAACCTTGTTATTAATTTGCTTGAGAATTCACTGATCTTGTGTTAGTTTACTGAATATTTTATATATTTTTCATATTTTACTTTTTTTTTTTTTTGTAAAATTTAATCTTTCCAAAATTTTAAAAATAAAAATCAATCACGTGAGATCCATCTAAAAAAATTCATTTGGATAATTAGTAAATTAATTTAAAAATTAGAAATTGGGCTAAATATTTAAAAAATTAGATTTAGGAAGATCACATTATATATTTAAAAATTCCAAAAATCTTGATATAATCTATTCCAGATGACGGAAAAAAGCACAAAAGAGCCAAAACAATCCATAAATTGGAAAAAACAATTTTTTTTTTTTTAAAACTCACTAGCACTATTTCAATGAGTTTTAAAAAGTGCTAATTTTGCATGGTGAAACTAAGAGGTGTTATGTCTGAAAATTTCCGTGATTCTTCGCTTTCTTTTTGCCTTTTCCCTCTCAAACGAAACAAACCTCCCTCCCGCGCGAAGTCTTGCCGCCGTCGCTTCCTTCATACACTACAGGTATCAGTTTCTTTACTTTCCCTCATCTACCAGGGCGTCAAGCAATGTTTTAAGGAGAGGAAGAGGAATTGGCGAACTCTCTCTCAAACCCTGATTTTCTTTCTGCTGCTGCTCCTCCTCTCCTCCGTTGACCTCTTTCTCCTCCATTTCTACCAAAGCTCAAAATCCCACAACCCCCTTTTTCGAGATATGCCTTTTCCACCTTTCAATTTCACAGTTTCAAGGTCAAATCTACTTACCGACTCCCTTTTTCTTCACTTAAAAGTTAAAATCACTTCATTTCTAGAGTTCTTCTAAACCCCTTTTTGTATCTTCCAGATCTGTAAATATTTCTTTACCTCTCTTACTCTGGCGTTGGTTTTCCGATGCCTTCACCTGCTTTTTCTTAGATCCCCACCTCTGTTCGCCATCTTTTTTAAGGTTTTGTTGTTTTGTTACTCCTATCGTGTTGGCCTTGGAGGAACGACGATTTTACCCAAAGGCGATTCGATTCAAGTCCATGAAGTATGGAACACTAATTTGAAAGAGGAGTTTGCCAACTAAGGATGTTAATGGCTATAAAGAGAGAACTATGACAGTAACGTTGAAGATTTTTGGTTCAACCAAGGTAGCTAATTGTCTTTTTCTTTTCCATTTTTGGGATCTGATGGATAGAGGTAGACTTTTGAAATTGTCCCTATGTGGTTGACTATAATATTGAAATTGTTTATTATATTAATTTTAGATTTGTTTAGGATTGTTCATATTCTTCTAACTTAGAAATCCGTTGTAAGTTATATATTGGCAATATTGAAGTGAAGTTTTGTTAAAGATATTGGAAAATGTGTATAATTGTTGGTTTTTTTGTACGGATAGCTCTTTTTTGGGGCCAAATGAAAAATGAGTATCTTTTTTTAAATTGAATGAAAAATGGTCTTTTGCTTATGTCAGTGTTCTATGAATTTACTCATTCGACCCAAAAATCTATCCGCGTGTTATGATTTATAAGTTTTCTTGATACTTGATACTCGATACTCGATCCTCAATACTTGATGCTCAATGCTTGATGCTCTATGCTCTATGTTTTATGTTATATGATCTTGAAGGAGCTCTTATCAAAGAGAACCCATGAGCGGAAGCACGATCGATCCAAATTCATTGTGACAGAATTACAAGCATTCACAAACAAACAAACCAATTATGCATCTACTAACAAATTACGACATGCTATAGAAATTAAATACAAAAGGAGTGAGACTTACCTTTGAAGAACTCTTCTTCCACAGATCTCTCGCTCTCGTGAAGACTTGGACTAACACCTCTCGTTGTCGCTACGATCGTTTAGCAAATCGTTTAGTCAATCACGAACAAGTAACCTTTCGGACACCATCACTCAGTAACCTTGGTATTCTCAGAGTGAGAATCCAAGAGGTGTGGACTTTTGGATTTGGAAGAGGAAAGGAGGAAACAACGATCACACTATACGACCAAGCAAGTGGGAGAGTTGATTGTCTATCGTATAGACTTTGTGCCTGATTGTTTAGGAAAACAGGTGTGATCGTTTACATAATCGTTAAGAGAATCTTGCTAAGGCACGCGATCGTTTAATAAAACTTTACACGATCATTTAGTTAAAAGTGCATGTACACGATCGTTTAGAGAAACACTTGAAGGTTGTCGTGTAGTCTTTGGTGAGCTAAGCGATTAGCAGTGTACTTAATGAAGTGATTCCTTACAAAATGAAAACATTTTTCATTTTATCCTTTAGTTATGAAAATTGAATATAACCTCCTACTTCACGCACGGCTAAAGGAGAAACCACCCATAATTATCATATAATTGTTTTAATTATAAATAAATATAATAACTAACTTATCATATTATATTTATAACCTATAATTTCAATATCACATCATATGTAATGTTTAGACCATAGTCATTTTCTTCTTTACTTGATATAGATCATATTTATATCAAATTCCTCCAATTAATGTATCTCATACATCATGTCAACTATATCATATATAATTGAACCAGTTTAATCATATCATATATAATCAAACTCCTTCTTGTCAATTTGAATACTTCAAACTGACCTAAAAACTGATTCTCAATTTGAATCCATTGAGCTACTAAGGGGACCTTATCGACCTGTAGCTTAAAGCTCCAACGGTACGTGAATAGCTAACTAAATTCTTTAGTCACGAGATCCACCATCTGTTAATTATCGAGTATTCCATTAAAGACTGACAGTTGCACTCTTCTCACTACAGATATATTTCTGTGTCCATCGGTTATAACCAGTCAACAGTACGATAACCCTTCATAGATGCTCGTAAGTACAACTAGGTCAATTTACCGTTTTGCCCCTGTAGTTATATCTAACTTCTTAAGTACCACTGATACCTCTAATGAATAATACATCATAGTTCTACTATGAGTGGACACCACTCAGGCCATGAGAAGGTGTGTGGTGCCACATCGTTCAAGCCCCGGAATCAGCCCTTAAGGGAGCAATCTATCTACTTACCCCTACTTCGGGGAAGGAGTGAATTTCATCTTGTGTAGCTGAGTTCCCAGCTCCCCAATCAGACGAATCCCGAAAGTGGTAGGTTTGAGTCGACAATCTGGCCACTCACACCTATGCAAATCAAAGGACCGCCCTCAATGGCAGGAGTTCCCAACTCACTCAGGATTAAGGTCATGTAACCTATGATCATCTTAGTGAAATGAAAGTCTCTATCATGAACGACATTATATAACGAGACTAAACACTTCGTGGTCTGGTCTTATACAAACTCCATTATATAGGACACCTTCGCTCGCATGTCTACACATGAATGATCAGGATCAGACTATCTATAGCACATCACAACACTTGTAACTATCTACAAAGTGGGTCATATCCGTAGTATCACTAGGATGAGGTTTCCCTCCTATATCCATATACTACAGACCATTTAGGTTATCACTTAAGGCATGATTCACTTGTATGTCTCCACATACATGCTTAAGTTACAACGATAATCGGGGATCTTAGTTTATTAGTTTGTGGTAAATACAAATAAAACATCTCATATTTCATAGACAACAGTGAAAAAATATCTCATATTATTACATCGCAAGCGTTTGTTCATACAAGTGTTTACAAATTACAGGACCTTACGAGAGTTTAGGGCATCAACCCCAACAGATCTATGCTATATACTAGCTATATGCTACTCGATCCTCGATCTGTGATACTCGATACTTGATGCTTCATGCTTGATGCATTACACTTTATGCTTTATGTTATATGCTTTATGCTATATACTAGCTACATTCTACTCGATCCTCGATACTCTAGGCCCTATGTTGTATGCTCTATGCTCGATTCAGAAGTTCACTTGATGCTCGATGCTCTAATGTTATATACTTTACGTTTGATGCTTGATTCAAAGAAACGCAAAAAAAGAAAAAAAAATGCAAAGAAAGGGGGAAAAAAAGAAAAAATGCACAAAAAAGAACAAAAGAAAAAAAGGAAGAAGAACTGTAAAAAGAAACACACAAAAAAAATCGCAGAAAAAAAGGAAAAAAGAAGAAGAAGAAACTCATAAAAAATGAAAAAAGAAAAAAAAAATGCTGCAAAATGAAGAAAATAGAAAAATAATGCATTCAAGGTTAAAGTGGTAATTTTACACAGTGATGACATAAGCAGAGATCCAATTTCATTGGTTTTCAAAATGGTACTCATTTTTCATTTGTGTCTTTTATTTTGGGTCATCTATACCATTTTCTCGTTGTTTATTTGATTTGATGAATGTTTGTCCTATATATATATATATATATTAAGGAACTCTATGAGGAGAGAACCTTGAGCGGAAGAAAGATCGTCCAAAATTCATTTTTCATTGAATGTAAATTTTACAGTAAATCAAGAACGAGATATGCATTTACATAAATTATAGTATACATTAGTAAAGGAAAATTTAGGGTTTCAGAAACCCTTACCTTTGAAGACTATTCTTCAAGAATCCCTCAAACAAGTCACGCACGGATCTCCTTCTCCAAACGGGACACCACCAAACGGAGCCTCCTGTATTCTCTTTAGGGTTTGAGAATGATAGGAGATATGGGCTTTACCTTAAGGTTTTGGAATAGGGAAGGAGATGGAGAGGAGGAGAGGGAGGAGAAGAACCTTTCTTCTCTTTTCGTTTTTTTTTTAAAGAGAACTATTCTCTTAGTGTTTTATGGAGGAAGATGAAATTGAGCACCCCCAACCCTCTCTTTAACCCCTCTCATCACGTATTTGGCTTAGAGAAATTAGGGAGACAGAGTTGTAGCTTCCTCCCTTTAATTAATTAATATTAATTTAATTAAATTAATAATTATTATACATATAATAACAACCGTATTATATATATATATATATATACTATATGTTATATCCCATATAACACATAATCTATAGTTACATATTGTATCAAATACAATATAACCTATAGATGTATTTTCTCTCAACCATACATGACATTTAATATAAATCACATTTATAGTAAACTCACTTATATGAATCTCATTCATATAATTGATATTTGGATCATATCCAAATATTTAATTCCTCTCAACTTATTTATGGTATTTAATATAAATCATATTTATATTAAATTTAATTACATGAATCTCATTCATATAATTAGTATTTGAATCATATTCAAATTCCTATCATATTACCTTATATTATAATGTATCAAATACATTATATTAATTATATCATATATAATTAATTCTCTCAATTAATTCGAACACTTCAAACTAATCCAAAAATAATTCTCAATTAAATCCTTGTTGAGCTACAGAGGGGACCTTATGGACCTGTAGATTGAAGCTCCAACGGTACTTGGATAATTAATTAAACTCTTAATTAAATTACCCAATATCTGTTAACTGCCGGTCATTCCACTAAAGACCGACAATTGCACTCTTCGCACTATAGATAAATTTTTGTGTCCATTGGATATAACCAATCAACAGCGTGATGATCCTTCACAAATTTCTTGTTAAGTAGTTACATATAACTTCTTAAGTACCACTGATCCCTCTATTGAGCAATAAGTCATAGTCCAACTATGACCAAGTCCCTCTCGGGCTAGGAAAGGGTGTGGCCACTATGTTCAAGCCCCGAAATCAGCCCTTAAGGGAGTAATTTATCTACTTGCCCTTACATTAGGGAAGGAGTGAATTTCGTCTCGTGTAGCTGTGTTCCCAGCTCCCTAGTCAGACGAATCCCTAAAATGGTAGGCTTATTGAGTTGGCAATCTGGCCACTCTCACCCATACAAATCAAAGGACCGCCTTCATAAGCAGGAGTTCACAACTCACTCAGGATTCAAGTCATGCCACCTATGGTCATCCTAGTGAAATGTAAGTTTCTATTATTAACGGTGTTATATAAAGAGACTAATCATTTCGTGGTCTAATCTTATACAAACTCTTTGTATAGGATACCCTCGCTCAGATGTCTCTATATGAATGATCAGGATCAGATCATTTGTAGCACTTTACAACAGTTGCAACACCTACAAAGCGGATCGTATTCGTAGTGTCACCAGGATAAGATACCTAGTCTTATCTATCTACTACAGACCGTTTAGGTTATTATTTAAACAAGATCCACTTGTATGTCTCTACATACTTGTTTAAATTACATAAAATAACCTAATTTTAGTTTATTGGATTGAGTATATGTTTATAAAATAACACTTATTTTATTAACAACAATATGTTTATACAAAGTTTACAAACTACGAGATTACAAGGAGAATTAGGACACCAATCCCAACAATCTCCAACTTGTCCTAAAGCTTAGAGAGCTTAATGTACAATACAAATAAAGTATAAAATCACGATAAACTAGGGCATACACTATACCCCAATAACATCTCCCACTTGCCCTAGACAATATGTCGCATATCCCGTAGACCCAGACTTTCTAAATGAAAATCGAACACTTTAGCCGTGAGAGCCTTTGTAAACGAATCGGCAACGTTGTGCTAAGAAGCAATCTTCATGACAATTACATCACCTCGATACACAATCTCCTGAATCAAATGATATTTCTGCTCTATGTGCTTGCCTCTTCAGTGACTCCTAGGTTCCTTAGAATTTGTCATAGCACCACTGTTGTCACAATAAAGTGTGATGGGAAAAGGCATATTTAGAACAACTTCCAAATCAGTAAGGAATTTCTTAAGCCAAACAATCTCTTGAGCAACTTCATAAGCAGCTACATATTCGGCTTCCATAGTGGAGTCTGTGGTACATTCTTGCTTGATGCTTTGCCATACCATAGCTCCTTTAGTCTAAAAGTCAAAGTCTATGTATCCTGTAAGGATAAAATCTTTATCTCCATATACGAGCATATAGTCCCTCGTTCTCCGAAGATATTTGAGGATCATTTTGATCGTCGTCCAGTGATCTAATCCTAGATTGGACTGATATCGACTGACAATCTCTACTGCATAGCAAATGTCAGGTCTAGTACATAACATAGTATACATAAGGTTGCCAACAGTCGATGTATAGGGAATTCATCTCATTTCCTCAACCTCTTGAGGAGTCTTAGGATACTGTTCCTTAGAAAATATAATTCCATACCTAAAAGGTAATAAACCCTTCTTGGAATTTGTGCATTGAATATCTGACAAGCATCTTGTCAATATACGATGCCTGAGACAAGGCCAACCTTTTGTTCTTACGATCCCTTATAATCTAGATCCCTAGGACAAACTGCGTCTCTCCCAAATCTTTCATTTGGAATTGGACGGCTAGCCATTTCTTTACATCAGTCAGAAAACCTACGTCACTTCCAATGAGTAGGATATCATCCACATATAGCACGAGGAAAGTTATTGAGTTGTTGATGATTTTCTTATAAACATAAGGCTCATCAACATTCTGATAAAAGCCATGAGATTTGATCGCAGCATCAAATCTTATATTCCAAGATCGAGATGCTTGTTTCAGTCCATAAATGGACCGATTAAGCTTGCAAACGTCTTGATCTTGTTCAATAAATCCTTCTAATTGATTCATGTAGATGGTCTTTTCAAGATTACTATTAAAAAAGGCAGTCTTGACGTCTATTGGCCATATTTCATAGTCAAAATATGTGGCTATGGACAAGAGAATCCTAATGACAACAGGTAAGAAAGTTTCTTCATAGTCCACTCCCTCAACCTAGGTATAACCTTTTACCACAAGTCTAGCTTTAAAGGTCTGTACCTTTCCATATACACCTCTTTTCCTCTTGTAGATCCATTTACAACCTATAGGTTTAACCCCATCATGTTGATCTACAAGGTCCCTGACATAATTGAATCACATGGACTCCATTTCTTGATTCATGGCTTTAATCTATTCATCCTTGTCAACATCTTCCACTACTTGTTTATAAGACAATGGATCCTCAACTCCATCATTAGATATGATGTTTTGGGCTTCTGTTAAACCCATGTAGCGTATAGGTGGGTTCAAAAGCCTCCCACTATGTTGAGACAATCTTAACTCTTGAGATGGATGACTAGATGAACTGACATCAACAACTCTTGTTGATATATCAACCCCTTCAACAACTCTTGTTAAAGTCTCAGTAGATTCATTAGAAATTTCACTTAAAACAATTTTGCTTCGTGGCTTATGATCCCTCATGTGGTATTCTTCCAAGAAGGTATCGTTTTTCGATACAAACATTTTATTCTCACTTGGATTATAGAAGTATGCACCTCTCGTTTCCTTGGGGTAGCCTACAAACAAGCATACTTTTGAACGAGGTTCCAAAGTTTTGGGGTTTGTTAATAACACATGGGTTGGACATCCCCATATTTTGAAGTGGCATAAGCTACCTTTACGGCTCTTTATAACTCAAAAGGTGTTTCAGAAACACTCTTTGAGGGAACGTTGTATAAACTGCAGTCTCTATTGTATATCCCTAAAACGAGTTAAGAAGAGAACATAACTCATCATAGAGTGAACCATGTCTAACAGGGTTCTGTTTCTCCTTTCTGATATACCATTCTGTTGAGGTGTACCTGGGGCTAAGAGTTGTGACGTGATTCCATGTTCTATCATATAGTTTTGGAATCTTAAGTCCATATACTCTTCACCACGATCATATTGTAGTGTTTTTTTTTTTTTTTTTAATCTTTTTACTTAACAAGTTTTCAATTTCAGTCTTGTACTCCTTGAACTTTTCAAGAACTTCAGACTTATGTTGCATTAAGTATAGATACCCAAATCTAGAATAATCATCTATGAAAAAGATGAAATATTCATACTATCCTCATGCTCTTACATTCATCTGACCACAAAGATCTTAATATATAAGCTCTAAGGTTTCTTTGGATCTATAACCTTTTCCAATAAAAAGTTGTTTGGTCATTTTCCCTTCAAGGCATGACTCACATATTGGTAAAGATTTTTCTTCTAAACCATTTAAAAGTCTACTTTTCACCAACCTCCCAATCCTATTGAGATTGATATGACCTAACCTTAGATGCCAACGATGAACATTTTCTTTAGGAGAAATTCTCGGTCTGTTTATAGTTATTGCTATTTTAAACATTTCAGTATTGAGCACGACTTTTATGACTAACGACCTTAGTACATATAAGTTATTTTCCATTGAACCAAAACCTAACTTCATTCACTTCTTAAAAATAAACACTTTATTCTCAAGAACGATATGGAATATTTTGGTTCAATTAGACAGAAAATAGAAATTAGGTTCCTCTCGATATGAGGAACTACATATACGTCATCTAATAACATATATCGTTTCTTCTCCAAATAACTTAAGCCTGCCTACAACATCAGTTGAATCGGCCTCACCAATACTGACTTTAAGAGTCATCTCTCCAGTTCCAACTATTTCAGAAATTAAATCCTTGAGGGGAAGAACATGTGTGGTTAGTAGCTCATGAATGAACTATCCAGGTAGAATCATCATTCTCTACTAAGCATGTCTCTAAGAAAAATAAATCAAATTTTTTTTCTTTGGAGTTCTTCCTTTTCTGGAGAGTAGTGGGATCAATTCCACAACCCAAGTCATAAACTCCAAGTTTCATCTCAGAGAACAATCCTCGTCGATGAACTTCATCAGAGTTGGTAACGATTGCTTTCTCTGTTAGTTCCTTGACATTCAATATGGATTGGAAATTATCTTGGGAACTGACACTACTGGTTTCATTGTCATCAATCCCGTTTTGCTTGAATCATGAGAACTTTCGTTCAAACAATTCTCACATTGATTGCATGATCTCATGTGCAATGACCATGTTCTCAAACTTTTTGGCCAATGCATCAGGTATGCTTGCCAAAATGTAAACTCGGGCGTTAGAATTAGCCTTCATTCGCACCTCATATGCATTACGAACATTTTGTGGTGCATCAGGGGTTGGAACTTGAGGACAATCCGGATCATGACAAATTTGAGGTTGTTTACCAAGAAAAACGTTTTAATGGATTCTTTCCACGTCGTGTAATTGAAATTGATTGGATTTTTTAAGAGTTATGCTAAAATCCAATCAATTTTAGCAAAATCTAAATTAACCCTATTTAACATCTAATTTTGCAATGACACTTCAGTGATTTAGGACAAAAGCCACCAAAGGGTAGTTAGTTGTCCCTTCACTGAATTGAGATACTCTCAACCAATCATTATACCAGAATAACTCTTATTCCTATAACAATCAGTCATCATTTATTTGGTCAAGAAATCATTAATTTGCTTAATAATTTTCTGTAAGTGTGACCCTCCATTTTAGACCCTAGAGTTCTGCCCCAATGAGCCAATCGAAGGAAAATAAACAATTGGGGCAAAAACTAAAGCGATCCTATCCATTTTTGGAGTTTGCCTTGATATTGACCTACTGCATAAACCATCTGAAGGGGGATGCTCTCAGGGTGCCTCGAGGCCATGCAAGAAGATCTCACGTATACAAACCAATGAAAGAGATCGTAGGACATGTTGACACACATTCCTTTCCCACTTACTATAAATACTCCCTCCATTCACCTTGATATTGACCCATGCAAACACCATCCAAAGGGGGATGCTCCCAGGACGCCTCAAGGCCAAGCATGAGTCTCACGGTGTGAATATTAAGGGAGAAACATGAGTGAAAAAAATGACGTATCATATACATCTTTTTCTCCCACTGAGTATTTTAACAACCTAGGGTTTAATTTACTTAGGAAAAATATGCCTAATTATTTTTACTAAGTGATTGTTTAAGTTTGCCCAAAAGTAACACTTAATTTGAAAAGTTAAACAACTTTGATTAATATTTGTTAAACACTTTAACAAATGTTAATGAATATTAATCAACAATTACATGCTTGCAACAAATCTATCTAATTCACCTTTCCAGGTAGGTTCTTAGGTAGGGGTACGATGTTTCCGTCATCTTAAGTACCCCAGCCTAGACAGAACTCACCTTAGACAAAAGATCCCTTATAGATATGTTTGCTACAAATTTAATCTTTTATTGAAATAAATTTAATCCTATTAAATCGATTAAAAAAGATTAGTCTAATTTCTAATCTCATTAGAAATTTGTGAACTTAGGTCTATCTCAATCATATTTTAAAACAATTTTAAAAAAATGATTATAACCTAAGGTTGGCATGCAACTCTTAATTATTGATTTTAATTCTAATTTCATTTAGTTATAACGATTATAAATAAATGAAATAATTAAAACATCATTTGCATGCTTGACATACTTCAGTTAATCATAACATTTATAAATTAACCTAAGGTAATGTCATACTTCATGCAATCTCCATTCATTATTAATATATATAACAATTATATAACTAGTTAATGAATCATACTATAGCATACTTTCCATACATACATTCAATCATATATTATAACAATTATAATATAAATGATGCATGAAAATGCTATAATGCATGTATACATCTACTATAACATTTATACTATATGATGCATGAGCATGCTTTATAATTTAAATCATGCACATATATATATTATAACACTTATAATATAAAATGATGTATTAATATAAATTCATAACATATGCTTGGTTTTAAAACTATATGACATATAATATAGAACATACATCATATGTAAATTTAAAATAAATAGTTAATGGATTGGGATAGGACACCTAAAAGAAAATTTAAAAGGCTAACTATTACAACATAAGAGTCATCCGGTTCAAAACAGGTGAACCAGACCTTGAACCGCTCGAACCGAATCGCCCTTCAACGAACTCTCTGCAGTGATCATGTAGCAAACTTGTTGTGTGATCTTGTAGCAAACGCTACACGATCGTGTAACAAAATTTACATGATTGTTTAGCAAAAGCTATATGTGTTGGGGTTAATGCCCTAAATCTCGTAGGGTCCTATAGTTTGTAAACACCTGTATGAACAAATAGTTTTGTGATATATAATATGAGATATTTTAGTTGCATTAACCACAAACCAATAAACTAAGATCCATGGTTATCGTTGTAACTTAAGCACGTATGTGGAGACATACAAGTGGATCGTACTTTAAGTGATAACCTAAATGGTCTGTAGTATATGGATAAAGGAGGAAAACCTTATCCTTGTGACACTATTAGTGTGACCCGCTTTGTAGGTGTTACAAATATTTTAAAGTGCTACAAATGGTCTGATTCTGATCATTCGTGTATTAGACATGCGGGCGGGGATGCTCTATACAAAGGAGTTTGTATAAGACTGGACCACGAAATGTTTATTCTTGTTATATAACGTCGTTCATGACAGAGACTTTCATTTCAATAGGATGATCATAGGTAACATGACCTTAATCCTGAGTGAGTTGTGAACTCCTGCCTATGAGGGCAGTCCTTTGATTTGCATGGGTGCGAGTGGCCAGATTATCGACTCAAACCTACTACTTTGGGGATTCGTCTGAATATGCAACATATAAACCATAGGTTATAAATATAATATGATAAATTAGTTATTATATTTATTTATAATAAATTAATTATGAGAAGATTGACTTTCGTTTTTCTCCAATAACCATTTTGGTGGGTGGTTTTAGACAGTTTTATGGCTAACTGATGGATAAAAGTTGAAAAATAGTTTTTCATTTTAATTCCACACGCTACACACTCAAGTGATCAGATTACTTGTTGAGAAAGTAAACGATTAGCTATCAAGTTTTCTATACCATAGAACTCGCTTATTACACAATCGAGGATTGAGTCTATGCGATAGACTAATTTCTTCTACACGACCGTTCTATCCTTTACTCGATCGTTTACTCGTTTACTTCTTCCTCCATCCCTCTATCCAAATCCATACAGAGCCTGCACCTCTTGGATTCTCACACAGAGAATACCAAGGCAATCGATTGGTGGTGTCCAGTTCTGTTTGAGGATCGAGTTGTACTCGGAGGTGATCGAGGATCTTCTAGTTCGTATTATTTGCTAAATTGCTCGTTGCATTCGTGTTGTTCAATGCATTCGAGTTTGATCGAGAAAATATTAGAAGAAAGGGTTCTTCAAAGGTATTTTACTCGATCCCTTTGTATTGATCTTAAAAGCATGCTATAATTTTATCCTTAATGCATAATCTGTTTGTTTGATTGTAAATGTATATATTCTTTCACAATGGGGTTTGGAACGATCTGCTTCTGCTCACTGGTTCTCTAGATTTAGAGTTCCTTCAACAAGATCGTGCAACTGTAAGTACACGATCTTGTAGAACTGCTTTGTCTTCTTCATCAAAGTAGTGCTCTAAAAATGTCTTTGAAGTTTCTTGAGAACAGCACGAGCTACTCAAACAACAAATACAGACTCTATAACAAAAATTACACCCAAAACATGGGTCTTTACAAACCAAATTTATAAACGAAATAAAGCCTTAAAAGTAAGTATCCTATCCCGAAACATCCATCAACAAAAGCACATTTATATTGAAATCATTCATCGCATGAACTTTAAATAGAATGCAGTAAAACCCACCAACACTGTAAAAACGATTCAATAAAAAATAGAATTTGGGATCAGAAAACCAGCAACTTAACATGCATTAATAAAGGAAAACCTAGGATTTCATTAAAGGAACTCTATAAGGAACTTAACATGATATCAATTGAAGGAACTCTATAAGGAGAGAACCTTGAGCGAAAGTAAGAACATTCCAATTTTATTTTTCATTAAATGTAAGTTTTACAGTAAATCAAGAACAAGATATGCATTTACATAAATTATAGCATGCATTAATAAAGGAAAACCTAGGATTTCATATTCAAATAATTAATATTTGAATCATATTCAAATTCCTCTCATATTACCTTATATTATAATGTATCAAATACATTATATTAATTATATCGCATATATAATTAATTTAATTAATTATATCATATATAATTAATTCTCTCAATTAATTTGAACACCTCAAATTAATCCAAAAATAATTCTCAATTAAATCCATATTGAGCTACAGAGTGGACCTTATAGACCTGTAGATTGAAGCTCCAACGGTACTTGGATAATTAATTAAACTCTTTAATTAAATTATCCAATATTCGTTAACTACCGGTCATTCCACTAAAGATCAACAACTGCACGCTTCGCACTACAGATAAATTTTCGTGTCTATTAGATATAACCAATCAATAGTGTGATGATCCTTCATAAATTGCTCGTAAGTACAGGTGGGCCAAAATTACCATTTTAGCTATGTAGTTACATCTAACTCCTTAAGTACTATTGATTTCTCTAATGAACAATAAGTCATAGTCAGCTATGACCAAGTCCCTCTCGGGCTAGGAGAGGGTATGACCACTATGTTCAAGCCCCAGAATTAGTCATTAAGAGAGTAATTTATCTACTTACCCCTGCATCAGGAAAAGAGTGAATTCCATCTCGTGTAGCAGTGCTCCCAGTTCCCCAGTCAGACGAATCCTCAAAATGGTAGGCTTATTGAGTTGGCAATCTGGCCACTCTCACCCATACAAATTAAAAGACTGCATTCATGAGCAGGAGTTCATAACTCACTCAGGATTTAGGTCATGTCATCAGTGGTCATCCTAGTGAAATGTAAAATCTCTATTATTAACAGTGTTATATAAAGAGACTAATTATTTCGTAGTTCGGTCTTATACAAACTCTTTGTATAGAATACCCCCGCTCACATATCTCTACCTGAATGATCAGGATTAGATCATTTGTAGTACTTTACAACACTTGTAATACCTACAAAGCGGGTTGTACCCATAGTATCACAAGGATAAAGTACCCAACCTTATCCATCCACTACATACCGTTTAGGTTATTATTTAAACAAGATCCACTTGTATGCCTCTACATACTTGTTTAAATTACATAAAATAACCTAGGATCTTCGTTTATTGGATTGAGTATATGTTTATAAAATAACACTTATTTTATTAACAACAGTATGTTTATATAAAGTTTACAAACTACGAGAATACAAGGAGATTTAGGACACCAATCCCAACAATATATATGTAAACATTTATATATAAAAAAAAATCACAATCAGACTTGACAAGTTAAATGTGTCAAGAAGTTTTCCACTCAACATTTTATTTTTGTGAAGAGCATCCATATTCTTGATATTTTTCGCATATCAAGTTAAGTATATCTTAACATTTTAAACATATCAAGTAAAAAATATCTTGACTTTTTTTCCTTGTCAAGAACACTCATATTCTTGACAGTTCAAACATGTCAAGTGTCACTGTTCTTGATGTTTTTCTCCTAGTCGAGAATATACATGTTGTTGACATTGGATTCCTTAACATTTTTAGAAACGTCAAGAACAATGACACTTGACATCGAAAAAAGTCAAGAAACATTGTTTTGGTAGTAGTGTTATTTTATTTAATTGGCATATTTTTTGAGCTAATTTGTAACCATTCATCACTCTCATTAGTTTAAATGGCATGTGTTAAAGGAGTTGATGACAATAACTTATTGCAATTGAAATTGAAAAGTTAGAGTTACAATTCAAATTTTTTTCAAAGTTGGGGAGCTAATTAAGCAAAATACAACCATCAAAGTTTGGGGACAAGTTTGTAGTTTAACTATTTTAATAGGTTAAATTATAAAAAATATTAATGAAATTTGTACATTATTTAAAAAAATTTCCTAAACTTTCAAAAGTTTCAACAATAGTCAATACCATTAAACTTTTCAAAAAGTTAAAAAATACCTTTACTGTTAATTTTGAAGAGAAATTGTTCGTACATTGTTGTTTAAAAAATATGTAAGAACTTCAAACGTTTCAAAAATACTCTTAACCTTTTTAAAAAATAAAAATAAAAATACTCTTATAGTATATAAACAAAATTTGTTAATGTCTCTCGTGTCAAAATGACCCCTGAACTTTTAAAAGTTGCATTATTATCCTTAATGTTTAAAAAAAAGTGTTAAAAATGTCTTTTTGTCTTTAGTAAATGAACGTAAATTGTTTATTTACACCCCCATCATCTCTCTTTCCATTTCCTCTCTCATTTGATTCAATCTATGACTTAGCACTTCCCTAATTTCCCTTTTTCCCCATCTTTTACATCTTCCATATTTCAATTTCTGAAAACTACCACCTTCAGTCGAAGTATATAGGTTATAGCCAAATGAAAGAGAATAATGGAGCTACTAAGAAACCTTAAGTTTTAAATATTTTAACAGGGTTGTATGTTGTGTAGGTATATTGTTTGAGCTTAATACACAAAAAAAAGAGATACATTAAGAATTTGTACCATAATTTTGAGGATAATCAATATAAGGGAAAAGAAAGAAAACGGTTGGGTTTTATGCCCTAAAACTTGTAGATAGTAAATGTTATTAATTGATCATTGTCAATAAAGAGTTATCGATGTTAATTCAATAAATGTTATTGATTGTGTTGTATTCTATTTTGTCTCAATAACCCTAAATTCAATAAACTAACATCCAAGGCTGCCTTATGAGCCTTGAACTATATGTGAAGACATATAGGCATCAATGTTCAAGATACAACCTAAAGGGTCTATAGTATAGGGATAAAATAGTACATTATCCTGGTGACACTATGGATATGACCCACTTTATATTTGTTATAAACGCAATGATCCAACGTGTTTGTATAGGTGACATGTGTGTCCGGGTATCCTATGCAATGAGTTTGCGCAAGATCAAATTGCAGAATAGTAACCACTAGATGTAACGTCATTGACTAGTTTGGTTCCTATTTCAATTGGATGGCCTAGGCAACTTAGTCCTAGTCCTAAATGTATTATGAACTCTTGTTCCCGAGGGATTGTTGTTTGATTTGTATGGGTGAGAATGGCCAGTTCGCCAACTCAATAAGCCTACCATTTTGGGGACAAGACCGAGTGAAGAGCTAGGAATATAATAATACAATATGGAATTCTCTCCTTCCTGATTTCAGGGTAAGTAGATGAATGTTCCCTTAAATAGTGTCTCTGAGACTTGAACAAAGGGCTTTACCCACTCATTGATCCGAAAAGGGTTTCTATTTATTGGTTAGACCATTAACAGGTTGTTCATTAGAGGAGCACTGGTACTGAAGGAGTCAGATGTAACCCAAGGATAAAACGATAATTTGACTTAGTTGACGTTACGAACACACGTGAAGGACTAACTTGCTATTATTGGTTATATTCATGGACACAGAAATATATCTACAGTGCGAAGAATGCAATTATTAGTCTTTAGTGGAGTGACCAGTAGTTAATGAATATTGATTAATTTAATTAATTAATCTCATATCATTGGAGCTTTTAATTTGTATGTCCATTAGGTCCCCTTATTAGCTCACTAAAGGAAAAGATGAATGATTTGAATTGTTCAAATAAATTGATGAAATAACATATTAATGGGATTAATATGATATGGTTAGTTATAGACCTGATCTATAATTAAGAGAGAAATATTTTAATAGGATTCAAGTATTAAATTCTTATGAATTTGATTTATAAAAAATTAATTAATTAATTTTGAGAGGTGGAGGCAAATAAACATATGATGTTTATTAAATTATATATATATATATATATATATATATATATATATATATATTAAATTGGATTTAATATGGTTATTTAATTAATGAACTAATTAATGAAATAATGGTTATTTAATTAAATTAGTCCTAAGGATAATTTTGAAAAGTTATGGAGAAGGTCTCCATATAAATTTGTTATTTGCCAAAATTAGGGCAAGGGAATTCATTTGGTGAAATGAAACTCTAGCCTCCAAATTAATCTCCTTTAAAAATTTCTCTTCTCCATATTCTCTTTTCTTCTTCCTCATCAAGGTGTAGAGACCACCACTCCTCTACCCTTGGATTCCTAAGAGAATAACGAGGTCTCATTTACGATGGTGTCCATTGTTCATTGGAGAATTGTTCCGGAGAAGAAAACGAGGAAATTGTGAAGAGTTCGAAAATCGACGAAGGTATGTGATATTCTTTTTCCCCCTTTTCTACTTTCCAATTAGCATGTTGGTTTATTACATGTTTACCCTTGTTTGGTTTTGTTTTTTTGTGCTATTTTATTTAATTTAAATTGAAATATCGAAATGCAAGCGTTTACATGCTTTCGCTTGGGATTCAATCCCTTAAAAAACATGTGCATTATCATATTTGTAGTGATGAAAATTTTATCGATATTTTTGCAGTTCAAATTAGTCTAGTTAAGAAAGTTTTCTATGATCGAAGATGACATTCCTTTAATGTTGACCCTGTTCTTGTATTTGGTGTGCTTCATCATTTTGCTCAATTTTGAAGAGAGGTTTAATTTTGGAATGTTGTGAGTTTTTATAGTTGAACTTGAAGTTTTGGGTTTTGTTTGGTTGTTGAAAAAATTAGTGATAGTTCTCCAAATGAGCTATCTTTCTCAGCCTAAATCGTGTTAGTTCTTATGTATTTAACATTTATTCTAGTTCTTAGATAGGTTATCGAGTATAAGGATCCTTTGAGACGATTTGGTTGCATTTTGGGCTAAAAAGAGGTATTTAGCAAGCAAAATGGAGTAAGCGGGCAAAAACAGGGCAGGTGTCATGCCCTGCACTTTTTCCAAAAGGCACATATGAGGTTCTGCCACGACGCTACCCTTGGCGTTGCGACATTCTGAACACAATTAGTAGGCATGCATGCAGCAAAGCGTTGTGCTTCGACAACAAAAGCCCAACATCGCAACGCTAACCCTTAGCGTCATGACACCATCGCAATATTATATTTTTCTTGTAATTTCTAGGGCTTGGGGATTCTCTATCACACTCCAATCATCTCTCATTCAGCCTCCAGCCAATTTTCTCTCCATTTTCTCCCTTCCACTAGTATTTTTCTTTCTTTTTTCTCATGTAATCGACAAAGATGAAGTTGAATCTTGTCTTCTACATCTCCATAGGAAGGTAAGGTTTATGAGTTTCTAGTTTAGACGATTTTGGGGTGAATTTTATGTAATTTTGGGAGATTTTTCTTAATGTAATTTCTATATCTTAGCTGTGAGTTTCTTTCCATTTAAATTTGCTTTATGATTGTATTTTCTCTTGATTGTTTGGAAAATTACTTAGGAATTTACAATTTATTACTTGAGATTAACTTGTAATATGTGAGATGAAATTATAGATTAATTTCCAAGAAGCAAAAGGTTAGATAGACTTGTAATTGATTGTCTATAGCAAAGAGTATTGACTTATTGACTTAAGGGAAACTATATTAGAGGTTTAATTAGGCGATGGTAAATTAAATATTCATCCTAGCATGAGCCCTACAACGTAATTCCAGACCTATTTTCTTCTCCTCTCCATTGTGAACACTTGTTTTTACCCAGTTTGGTCATCTTGGAGCTTAATTTCTTATATTGGAGGATGATTGTTTTCCCCTCTTTAGGTTATTTGTGAGACTTGTTCTTCATTATAGATTGTTCAAACTCTCTTGCTTATGGATTTTACTCTGAATTCTCTGATCATGATTGATGTTTTCATGTGTTTGATTGACAACCAAATATTGATTGTGGAATTCCATGCTTAGGTTTATCATTGATTAAGGTAATAAATCATAGGAAGCAAATGGTTAGATTAACATGCTTGTTGTGAAGTCAGCCTTTAATAAGTAATGGTTTAATCAACCTTGATGTAAGATCATATTGAATGAGTTAATTAGACGATGAAAATTAATTCGTTTATCCTAGAAAAATTCCTAAAGCTTAATATGATTAGTTAATGTGTTTAATATGGATTCATCTTCTCATGTTAACTAATTAGATAATTAAGATGGTTAATTAAGATTCTAATTAATTTGGCTAGGCTTAAATAAAGAATGTTTGATCTAGAGTTTAATGATCAAACTACTTGGAGAAACATAGCATCAAATCAGAGCTAGATCTTTTCATTACTAAATTTCACATATCTCTTTCTTGCACTCATTTAAATTTCATGAAAAATTATTTTAGTTGCAAACAACTTTAATCAATAAACCCCCTCCCCCCTTCGGTTACTATACTATAAGCTCTTTAATTAAGGAATCAGTGTGGTTCCCTATAGTTCGACTCCATACTTCATTTTACTACCTATTCTTGAGTAAGGTACAGAAACATTATTTATTTGGATGGAAGGTTCACGATGCCCTTTTAGTCCGATCAATTGTTGTAAGATTTGGACAAATTAGAAAAAAAAAATGAGAGTAACTACTATATATAAAAAAAATGAGGATATTTATATGAGTTGCTTTTAGGGCTTTCTATACATGAAGACCTAATAAGGGACCTATATTTCATTAATGTTCAAGTTTTTTCTTATTTACAAGAATGTCTAACTTTCTTCAAATCCCAACAATAAATTAATTATGCGTTTTTTAAAATAGGAAAGAGAAAACAAGTTTTAAATGAGGCAAGCTTTTTTAGAAAAAAATATATTAAATCATAATATTTTTTAAATACCCACAACTTTCCATGTTCTTCAATTTCTCTCTCAAAATCCTCATATATGGGATATGTATGTATGTATACACACACTGTGATATACATATTGTATATTGTGATATATGCACTTTTTCTCTGTTTTTAGTGTTTATAGAAAATTTGATATATATTGTGATATATGTATTCATTTATTTGATATAAATGAGAGTTTATTATTATTATTATTATTATTTAAACTTCATGTATTATGATATATACACATTTTGATTTGTTGAGATTTTTTACTACTTAAATGGTATATGTGATATATATACTGTGATGTAAATGAAATTTATGATATATACTATGATTTATGTCAAACATTAAGCCCATATGTGGTTTATATACCGTGATAAATTTCATATATTGGATTATACTGTGATTTATGTCCAATATTGAGTTAAACTCTAATTTATATATTGTGATATATTTCATATATTGGTTAGGATATTTTCAAATACGTAACACAAAATTCTAAGATATATTTAAAATAACCATGAATTCGCTAGATAAAGTAATAAGTTGATACATGAAACCAATGTAAATAGAAAATAAAATTTTGTTAAATACATTTTTTCTCTCCAATTAAAAAAAGAATAAAATATCAACAAATAAATGTCTTTTCTCTTTCCAATTAGGCAAAACGAATAAAATCTCTATAAACAAATGCATTTTCTCTCCTACGTTAAGGTGCTTCGTAAATATGAAAATCTTTTTTTCCCATTCTACATTCTCTCTCCAGCTGTCCACCATGCTCAAGGGTATTTTAGTCCAAAAAAATCCATTAAATTTTATATACAAAAATATAAAAAAGTTTGAACATTTATGAAAATAAGTTTTGAAAAGGGATTGAATCTATAATAATCCATTGTTTTTAATTCGGTTCTTTCTCGACTTAACTTCAAAGAAATTGACTACACTCACCGTAAAAATATTGTAAAACTTTTTTTAAAAAGGTTAAAGGTATTAGTGCAACTTTTGAAAGTTATGATATTTTTTAAACAAAGTATTAACGATTTTCGTCTTTTTTTTTAAAACTTTTTTCAAGTTCAAGGTTATTATTGAAATTTTTGAAAATTCAGATATATTTTTTAGATAAAGTATTGACAATTGCCATCCAAAACTAATGGTAACTGATAAGAATATATTTGATTTTTTTTTTTTTTAAAGTATAAGAATACTATTGGAAATTTTGAAGTCCTGAGATATTTTTGAAACAAATACAAAATTCAATGATATTTGATGTAATTTAGCCATTTAATATTGTAAAAACTCCATCTTATTTGAAATGAGCGACCCATTTGATACACCATTTTAAATGATAGAAATCTTAGTCCTATTCCAAAAGATAAGATTAATTTGATTCTTTTGAATACTCAAATCAATCTTCAAAAGAGTCGAATCCTATTGGGATTGGAAAGTTCAATTTATATTTTATTCAGATTAGGCTTTTAATGTCTCTATAAATAAAACCTGAGTTAGATTAGAACCATTTTATTCTCAATTACAAAGAAAGTTTCTCTCATAATTTTTTCCTTCATGTTCTTTAGTAGATTTATTGTTATAGAAGTTATTATTTTTGGAATGAGCACAAGTCAATTAGGTCATGTGAGTTCTTGTGAGGGTGATTTAACTAATTACTGATTATGTTTAATTTGAGGTAGGTGATACTACTATTGGTAGACTTTTTATGTGGTTGATTATGTTAATTTATGATTGACAAAGCATGTATATTAATTTAGTATGAATGATAATTTTATGTGATTCTATGTGAGACTTGCATGTGTGTATTATATACAAATTTAACTTAATAAACTATGAGAGATCCGATTAAAAATAACAATTAGCATGTAAAGACACATGTAGCCTTCAATGACACATGAGATAGTTTTGGCTAGATTTTAATAATTTTTATGTCCCACTAGCTTTAATAATTTTCAAATTCATTATTGCATAGTCTGACTCTAGGAGTAGGGTTACAAAGTATTTTAAATACTCATTCTTTTCTTAAAATGTTATTTAATTAAGGGAAAGAATATACCTAACCTTTGACGAGATCTATTGACGGTGTCGTAGGACTAATGAAAATACTTCTACTTAGTATCATGTTTTTAAGATGTTTGAAATGTTTTACTAGGAACTATTGAATTCAATAATTTTAAATTTAAAAGCTTCTTTTTAATTAACATTTTTAGAGATCTTGGACTAAAAATTTATTTTGGCTTTTTATTATATGATCTTGAAAATGTTTTATTTTTATTTATTCAGAAAATATTTACTTTAGGTTTAAATGATCAATTAGTTTTGATTTCAAAATTGCATGTGTAATGATAACTCAATTAGAGATCTTCAAAAGACGAGTCATTATAATTTACAAGTTAAATAAATCTAGATTTGAAAAAAAATATTCAATATGGTTCAAAAGGAGTGTATGGCATTGATCTGATTTGATCATCGACTTTCCCCCGTTGACATATATACTCGTGAGATCCTTCTTAGACATCTACTCTCAATAAAGTGAGTAATCCATGTTTCTTTTTTAAATCACGAATACTTTGTCACTTTTTTTAAGCCTACTTGTCACTTCAGTCGTTTAAAAATTTTGGTTGCGTTTAACCAAACTGTAATAAAAATTGATATAATCTTAATGAAATTTCATTGATAGATCAATTATAATGAGTTTAAAATCGCAAA
Organism: Benincasa hispida; assembly: GCF_027475165.1. Classification (NCBI taxonomy): domain Eukaryota; kingdom Viridiplantae; phylum Streptophyta; class Magnoliopsida; order Cucurbitales; family Cucurbitaceae; genus Benincasa; species Benincasa hispida. Next base: position 64,794,844 of record NC_143480.1, on the reverse strand, counting down.
CATAATGAAATTACTTTTGATTGCATTTACTTAATTACAAATTTCGCAATATTTATGGTAACCGTTACCATTACATTGATAAATACAAAACCCACAAAAATAATGAAATTAATAAGACTCAACTTGGTAACAATTTCATTTTTTATTTTTAAAAATTAAACCTATTTCTTTCTTATTTCTTACACTAATTTACATTTTTTTTTAAATACAATGGTTGAATTTTTAATCCAATTGTAAAAACGTTTTTAAAAATTACTTTTTTTTTAGTTTTTAAATTTGACTTGATTTTGTACAATTGATAAAAAAAATAGATAACAAAAAATTAAGAATCAATTTAGATTGACTTAAAAAAAATGTTTTTCAACAAACTCATTTTTATTTAAACACTTTTGATAAAAACTTATTAAAATACACTTAAAAAGCTATTTTTAGTAATTGTCAAATATTACAATTTCTTCCAAAATGACTATTTTTGAAATTGAACACTTGAAAGTATATTTCAAACACACCTTAAAAATTTAGAGATGGAAATAATGTCTATAAGCTTAATTCTAAAAACAAAAAACTAAAAACAAAATGGTTACGAATCGGACCTAAATGCCTAAATCTTTACCCACTAGTTACATTAGTAAATACAAAACCCACGAAAATAAACGTTGCACCGACCATACCCAAAAATCATATTTTCACAACAGAAGATCGTCTCCTTAGAAAAAAAAATGATCAAATTTGCATTTTATGAAACGAAAAAACAAAGCTAACATCATATAGCTTTAAAATTTCAAGTAACCTAAACAAATATTGGAAGACATGTTCGTAAAACACATCTGATAATATTTAGGTCTTTTACAGACAAAAGACGTAGCAATCAAGCACAAAAAATGACCCAAGAGTTGAGAGTTCTGATCAAAGAAAAATCTGGCAGGCAAAAACATATTGCACATTCCCTACATCATGAAGAAGCAAAATATATATACACAACTTAGAAATCAATTACAAATTCTCTCTAGCTTATATATTAATTTTACACAAGTACATGTAGTTTGATAATGTGGTGATAAACGACATAAAAGTCCCATCGATATCTTATTTGCAAATACAACCTTACAGTTCAACATAATTTGAAACAAACCTCCAATTTGATGTCACAGCAAAACAAGTACATTTAGCATCCGAATCACAAAGATGCAAGTGTTCACTTACGAAACGGTAAGAAGTTAAAACTACAAGAACGCAATATGTATATATAGGTAAAAAATGAACCTGCTATTTTCGTCCCAAGACATCATCACTTGAATGGAACAATTATACATGGAAGAGAATGAATCTGTAAGGTAGTGATTATAGACAGTAAAAACATCATTTTCAGACTTATTTTGTCAAAAGACCATGAGGAAGAACATATGAACTTTGTGTAAACTATCTGTATCATTGGAAAAGCAAACTGCTCAAGCAAAGCAGATATTAACAAAATAAAAAGAAAAAGAAATGAGTATAGAAGAGAAGGTAGTTTGATTATGACATATCAATCAGGACAGCTTCTGAATCTAATGGTCCAGTTCTAAGTCTTTTCCAACAATCTTGCAATCAGTGGACAATAAATCCTGCAGTTGGCAAACAAAGGGTTTTCTTATCCCATTCTTATCTTCATTTCTTGAATGATGGAAAGGATAAGAGAAAATCCCACCTAAAAAGATTTGAGTATGGGAAACTTTGATACAATGTACAACCCCTAAGGTATTGCAGATGCTCATCTGTCAGATAAAAGCTCTTTCCCTGTAGCAGCTTCACGTTGCTGCCGACGCCGTTCCCTCTGCAGCAAGAATATGAGAATATCTATTACAAAAACTAAGAGAGGTTTTTATTTATTTATTTTTTTTTGGAAGTTTTGGAACTGAATAGTCCATGTTATTAACGGGTTTGTGGATGCCGACCAAAAAACTCACAAACTTGCTATCCAAGCAGGTGGGTAAGTGCAATACAAAATAGCTGCAGAGCTGCGAGGCTGCTAATATGCTAACAACATTAAATGTGGTACGCTATGAAGCACAAATACAGATACGGGTACACGATATAGATACGATCGGATACGACGATTCGTCAATTTCTAAAAAACTAAGATACGGATACGTCTAAGGATACGTCATTTTTTATACATTTTTTAAATATATATTTCTAAAAAAATGAGGATACTGATACGTTGAAGATACATTTTTTTTCTTTAAGAAAATATAGGATATAGATAAATTTAGCATACAAGTTAATAACAATAGCACAAAATAGAATACAAAACACTGAAATACAATACAAAAAAAGCAACATCTAAGATGTTGAAGTACAATAGTTACGAAAATGTAATAGAAAATTGACTCATATTATAAAGAAGAAGAAGATTAGAGGGAAAAGTATGAAGATAAACAAAGAACTTCTTCATTGAATTGTTGAAAATATCCAAATGGTTTATATTTTGGTGGACTTTGTGGGGACTCAAATGTGAAGATGGAGATTATATGATTCTAGTCTAGGGTTTGGTCCGTTATTTATTTTGTTTTCTTAGTGGACTTGAGTAGTGAGCTTTTTGAATAGGTTGCCTAATTTTAGATAGGAAAAGATTAGATGAGTTACTTGTCTTTTTTCTTTAAAAAAAAGCACGCATAAAAATAGATACGTCAAATCGCGTGTCAGATACGTATCTGGGAAGTATCTGAAAGTATCGATATCTGATACGTGTTTGATACTAATTCTTTGTCTCACATGAAGTATCTATGCTTCATAAGTGGTACGTATAAGATATGAAACGCTTTAATGACAAGATAAATTAAGGACAAAATCCATAGAACTTAAGACCGAAAGAAGTATAGGACCTGTTTTGAAAAACTGTTTTCAGGACAGTTTAACGTTATTTTATAACAATAGTCTTATAAAACCATGTTTGCACAGTCATTATTTCTTGTTTCCTTTAAGAATGTTCTTGATAAGTATTGGTTCATTTTCACAAAAACTAAGAATGAGGTACAGGAGATCGGAGAGTTCCTTATCTATCCCAATACTTATTTTTGGGGGGAGTTTTAATAAGACAATTTCATAGATAGTATGAAATTACCTAATGTGCTCAGCAACCTAACTCAGACTCCCTCCTCCCTAACCCATAATGCTGCCAAACGACTAACTACAATATTTTGAGCCCCATAACAGCACAACACTCGTCAGCAATAGGTCCCTTCCATTACTTCTTGCATGCATACACCTTAAGGTCCAGGGATCGGCTCTCACTTTTGTTTTTCTAAAACTACTTTCAATTAAAAACTTTGTAAATAATGACTTCAACGTGATGTCTTCATACTGTGGTTCAATTTTAGGCATAAAGGAAAATGTTCCCTTCTTTGATTCTTTGATTGCTGTTCGCCATTCAACAGCCTATTATTTCTGTTATAAATATTTTGTTGGTCAGACTCCGACTATTGGGTATTAGCACTAGACTTGTTTCTCTCTCTCTCTTTAATTCATTCATTCTAATTTCTAAATCTTTTATTTCTTTATCTTAACAACTTGATGAATACTATTTTTGTTTTTGCATTCAACAAATGAAGTTGGAGACCAAATCTTCAACTTTAGGTAGGTAATAGATGACCTATTCACTAAACTATGTTTGGATTCACAATGAAAAATTTATTTGACCTTTTATTGTGATTCCCATGCATTAATCATTGATCACTACACCTTTAACATTCTACCAATTCAGACTTTCTATACATTTGACCAATTGGACGTTCGACCCAATTCAAATTCATAGATAGCACAAAAAACTTTTGTGCAGTTCAACCCAAGAGCACGCAGTGAATTTCCACCAACCTGATAGAATCTAAGAGCACAATCTTTATGTTTTCGTGCATACAATCAACTATACCAAAAGACTTGTATCAAAAGTACCAGCTTACTGCCAACGAACTGCCCGAAAAGTATGATTTATCATTTTATCTTTACTCATACAAGTCATACGATTGGAGAAGAGAGGTATGAGGATTCCTTTTTGGAGCTTGTCACTCATACGTGTTTATATGCTTATGCGAAGGGACAAAAATAACTTCACTTTGTTGGGAACTTTAAATCTCCATAATACAAGTTTTCAGATCATTTTTCAGTGTTCCACTATCTTTCGTTAATAGGAGTGTTGCTGATAGACAAGCATAACTTCTGGAGGATCTCCTTCCCCCCCATGAAGAATAAAAATCTCTCTTGCCCAATGGTCTGTGTGCATATAGCTTACCTAATGCTCTTGAAGTTCCCAACAATCAGGAGATAAGATCTCCCCAATTTCATACAGGCACTGATAATAATCCACATTTCTTTGACCAACCCAAGTCCAGCTATAGTAACACCCAGAACAAGTGAGTCATTCGAGTAGCAGATACCATCAAACAAACTATAACTGATTTAATGAGTCATTCGCAGTTTCACAGTCTGGATTAGTTCATACTTACACATGCATGGTTTCATCTTTGAGACAAGCATATGACTACTGGCAGGATCAACCTGGTAGCATTCCTACACGACGTTGTAGCCTACATGACAGCACCCTGCTACCGTCAGTGAACACAACGGGTGCCAGATCAATGCAAGGAGCGAGCGTCATTCGTTCAAGCAACATGTAGAGGCAACACGTTTGAGAGACTTCCCAAGCACATCATGCCGAATGAACCGCATATGAGAGAGCGAGCACCTATGATGCAGGCCGCGATGAGCCTTGGAAAGGCCAAAGTAGAACGCAACGCGAGCTTCGGGGTTCTTCGTGCATCAGAGAGGGGTGCCAATAGAAAGAGAACAAGACACGACGCTTCCATCGTGTGAGGTACTGATGCAAGAACTGATCGATTGCGGTTGCTCGAAACACTTCTTCAGGGCACATCCATGAGGAGGAGCTGGCAACGACAGTTCGATGCCCAAGCACCAAGCCTGCCAACCCAAACTACCAAATCACCAGTCATGTGCCATACGCCATCCGAGCCAAAGAACAAGTGAGTCATTCATAAATGGCCAATTATAGTATACAATTAAATTAAGCCCTAGAAAGGGGGACCTACCACCACATAAAAGAGATAGGTAATGATTTTAAAATTTTAGGTCCCACACCCACCCACCCACCCATCCACACACAAGCGCGCGCGCACACACGCACACACACAACCATCCCCTAACAAGGTAGATTTTCCACCACCACACATGGAACTAGGCTTATTTTACTTAACATTTTTGGTAATCATTAGTTAACTTCATAACCAATACATTTAGGATGTTGAATTTAATGGACGATTATAGCCTCAAAACAGATGACGAAGAATCTTCCACAAGATAATCTAGCATTGATAATCTCTTAACAAATATAACAAAAACAACAACATAAAGCCTTAGGGATCCTAGGGGTGTTCAAAAACCGGCCCAAACCAACCGGTTTGGTTCGATTTTTATGAATATTTAGGTTTTCTCGACTTATCTTTCTAAAAACTAACGGGTTTGGTCCGGTCGTTGGTGTAGTAATATATAGTTCTAGTAAAACCAAACCAAACCCAACCCAGTAAAACAATAAGAGCAATGATTAAGTGTAACCTAGTGCTCCCTCCTCTTTACCGCACAAAAAAAAATTATTGATAAATAAAATAAAATTGCCACGTGGCAGTTTTCCATTGGGTGCAACTTGGGTTGCACAGAAGATAGGTGCAGCCCGACTTACCTCCCCTCCCAATCCAACTCTTTTTCTCTTTTTTTTTGGTATCTATGAGTGTCTGGGCTAAGCTTATGCTGATTAATCTCACAGGACAACCCACTTGACCCTACAACATTTGGGTGTCAAGGAAACTCGAAGGATATTACAATCTAGGTAGAGGGCTACCATGGATTGAACCCATGATCTCTTAGCTCTTTATCAAGGTCATCCCCCTATTTACCACTAGGCTAACCCATTATGGTTATCCAACCCAACTCTTTTTGAATAACCCATGAAGGCCCATTGGCTTAAATAACTTTTAGCCCACACCTAATAAATATTTAAAAAAACTAAGAAAGAACGAAAACTTGTGAAATCGTAATTTCAATTCTCTCTCTTTCATCATTACCAACATGCGCCTCCTTCCTCCCCTTCTCCTACTTTTCTTCTATCTCTCTTAAAGCTCTTACTCATTCCTCATTCTTTCTTCTTTCTGTACCATCTTGCACCCTATTTTACATGTATTATGACCTATATGTCGTCGTCGGCTTCTTCCTCATGCGTTGCTATCGACTTCTTTTTCATCATTTCTCACTTCAATCGTCGTCATCTACACAATTCATCTGCGCCTTCTTCTTTTTTCTTTTTTTTTTTTTTTTTATTTGAATCAACAACTTTCATTGAGAAAAAATGAAAGAATACAAGGGCATCCAAAAAAACAAGCCCACAAACACATCCCTTCTAAAGAAAGAGATTCCAACCAAGTAAAATGTACCTTAGATAATAATTACAAAAAAAGCTTTGATATCGAAGCCCAAAGCGAAATATTAAACCTCATTAGGTATCAAACCTCACAAGGATCTCTCTCCCTACCTCTGAACAATCTATTGTTCCTCCCCCCAAATATCCCATAACACAGTACAAACCCCAGTAGACCACAAAAAACGGCTTCTCTCTAAAAGGTGGATGGAGGAGAAGCTCCTCAATAATTGCACGAATATCCCTCTGGTCAACAATTTGAACATCAAACTCCTACGGGAAGTAACTCCACACATACCTCACATACTAACAATCCCATAAGAGATTATCCAAATCTTCCTCTGCCTTCCGACAAAGAATATAGCAAAAACACCCATTAACAAGGTCATCTTCCTAGCAAGCCTAACTAAAGTGTTAACCCGATCAAGCAAATCTTCTTCGCCTTCTTCTTTGTCCCACCTCAACCTCAAAACACATTTGGTGAGTGATCGGTTAAAATTGTAACCAAACATTTTTTAACCAAAACCGTATTGGTTCATTTTGAACCGAAACCGAGGTAGATATTGAGGCTTTTCGGTTAAGTTATAAGACAAACCGAGGGGTTCAGTTTGGTTTTTCCGTTTTGGTCAAAATCGAACCAAACCAAACCGTGAACACCCCTAAGGGATCCTCCTATTGCATACTTAATATTGTTGATTTAGCAGTTGCGTTAGGATATGACCCATTAATTATTAAGAGCATATTGTGCTAAAATTACGTAACAGCTATCACCAACAACTCCATGGTTGTTCCATGGTACATTGACCCAAACATCATCTGTGCCTCTCAAAAATCTAAACTCCTATCCCCTTATCACTTATGTATTTGCTTCCACATCAAGAACCACAACCTTGCATTCTTCAGCATTTGAATCATCAATTAGCCACATCTTATCTACTTCAGACTTCAAGAAATGAAAGTATTACTGCTGGTTTATGAAGAGAAGAGGACAATCAATATCAACAAGAAGTCCTGTATTACAATAGTTCCCAACTCCATAAACATTGTCGCTGCAATAGCTTTCTTCTCACTCCCATTGTCAAAAAAAGGAGAAATAAATTAATGTTGCATTCACAATGACTCTTGACTAATGGCCACATTCTTTTTGCAGTTGTAACACAAATCCCCCACCAAATGACTCGTTGGCGGAATATCCAAAAAATTGGACTTCGTCAAAACCTTTATCTATCTGAGACCACACAATTAATAAAAACACCTACTATAGACCAAGCCTATCGAGATGAATGAACTTGATGAGAGAGTGGATTTAGGTTGCCGGGTAATTACATTTTAGAGCATGTGAAATACTTCTGAATTCCAAGGTTTATTCGACAGAAGTCCCCTATCCATATCCAAAAATTGAATTATGCAAAGCTGAATATGCAATTCTGTGGGTTTTGAGGATGTGAGAGGTGAATTCTCAACACTTTTGATTGGCTTTGGTCTCTCCCCAAAGATGTGAAGGATATCCTCATTTTTGTCTTATCAGGCTACCCCTTCAAAAATGTCAAAGCCTTACTACGGGCCCACATCAACAAGGCCTTCTTTTCGGTCATTTGGAAAGAGCATAATCAAAGAGTTTTTTTTTTTTTTTTTTTCTTTTTGAACAAGGCACAATTTTAAAAGTGCTCTTTGACCTCATTATCTACTATGCTATCTCTTGGTGTAAATTGTCTAGGCATATTTGCTTCATAGTTATGCTTCCTTTTTATCCAATTGAGAAAGCCTGTTGTAATCATCATCGATCATCCATCCCTTTTGTAAATTTCATACATCAATGAAATTATTTTTTTATTAAAATAAAAAAGTTTCCTCAAAATATTCCCCCTTCCCCTTCTCCTAGTACACAGTACATGTTTCTAATGAAAATTCCAATTCCACAACTATAACATTCTCAGACTAGTGACAACCTCTAATTCTTACAACTAGAAACTAAACAATCCCCCAGCCAACTGCAACTTACCCTCTCCAGTGAAACCTTACAACAAGCATATACTAGTTCAGATATTCTATCACCACTTTAAAGCTAAACAGAGCAACCAAGACAATGAGAATCGACAGCAAACACAGAACAATATATTTTTACCATAAGTACAATAAGCTCGTATAGATGTGCGTAAAAGCAACATGATGAACCCTACGAAGATGATAGTTATACTTATATATCATGCAAATAACTTGGAAGTGATAAAAGAAAATACCCTTCTTTCCCAGTATGGATGAAAGCACACAAAATCATAAACTGGAGTGATGGTTGACACCAGCACAACATTGAGACCAGTAAATACAAGAAGCGCAGTCATAGGTCGTGTTCGGTGTGGCATAGTTTTCAATCAAATTTTTAAAGCTCTAACAAGTGCTGGATCTGAGTTTTAGAAGTGAATTCAGGAATTCTAAAAAAAGAAGACAAAGAACATGTCATCAGTAATTTTAAACAAGCAGCAGGAAAACAAGAATCGAATTTATTATTAATTTAAGGAGAAAAAAAAAAACTGTATCCCTATAAAGTATACAAATACAAAAAAAATACGATGATATATCAATTTCTAAAAAGCTAAAACATAGATACGTTAAGATATGTCATTTTTTATATATATACTAAATGTAATGCAAAAAAAACGTAAAAAGCTAAATTAATAACATAAAAATACTTAATTTAATCCACCAAGTACATATTACATGTACCCAACAAAACATTTATAATTCAACAAATCAAAACAAAGTTAAAATTAAAGCAGGTTTCAAAAGAGAGTGAAAAAATAAAGAAAATAAAAAACAGAGAGCTTTGAAACTGACCGGCGGCGGGAAGGCAAGGCGGAGGCGGGGCGAGGATGGTCAGCGGCGAACAGCGTAAGGGAGATAGACGGTGTTGCTTAGTCGAAGAAATGGGAAGAAGAAGATGGGTGGCGTGCGTTGAAGACGAAGTTGCGAGGGAAATCTGATTTTAGGGTTGATTTGTTTTACTTTTCTGGTTTTTTCTTTTTTCTTTTTTTAAATATTGTTTTATATTAAAATTATTATAAATATATAACAGTTTCAGAACTTAGATCCCGTTTGTGAGTGCGCTTGCGAGAGCAAAATGTGATTGTGGAGAATCTTAACGATTCATGCCGTTTATGTTTAATAACAATTCGTTTGTTTAACTTTTATCAAATAATTTAATCAGAAATAAAGTCCATTTTCAATTTAAAGCATATGAAACATTAAAGAGCCATTTGAAACACCAACTAGAAATTGGTAGAGTGGATTATTATAGTATACTCTATGTTTGAGGCACCAATAATAATAGTGATATGTACAACTGTTTATAATATCTACAATTAAGTATAGGGAATACCATTTCAAAATCCACTTTGTTATATTTACTATTTTTCTTTCATCCTCTTTTTTTGTTTTTTTGTTTTTTTTTGCTACAACTTTTACTATTTCCTATCCAAACAAAAATAATTTATTCCCCAAATACAAACTATTTTAACATAGACTATTTTAGTCTAGGTGATAGTAAAAAAGGAATTTGAGATTTGCCAAATGTATCAAGGTGGCAATCTTGACGGGAGAAGTAGGGTGACTAAAGTTGAGTGGGACCTTAAGCTTTTGAGGGATAAAGAAAAGAGATACTAGAGAGCTCGGACGAGAGAAGACTGGCTTCGTTGGGGGGATCAAAATACAAAAGAGTTTCATTACAAAGCCTCATTTAGAAGAAAGAAGAATACGATCCACGGTATCTTTGACGAGCATGGAAGATGAGTAGAGAATGATAATGGTATTAGTGGGGCTGCCATTGGCTATTTTAAGAATCTTTTCTCGTCGCCTCATCCGGGTGCGGGTAGAATTCAATGGTTTTACACAGCTCTCAATTCATTATCCCCCTACTCCGACTCAAAGGCTCAAGAGCTGAGCTTCCTAGACTCAATAATGCAATGACACACTCAAGGGAACCAAACTTTTATTTATTTATTTATTTTGTCCTTTTCTAATTTATTACTTCACACAAAATAGGAGACCTTATCTAGACACGTCACCTTCATTTTGGCTTGCCCACATGGGTTACATGAAAGATATCCAACTACGAGCAATGTCTTCTAACAAGGTGTCGAAGCTTACTCATTCATTAGGGATATCTTAGCTCAGACAAAAACTACTAGTGTCATAGTCACCCCAGATTAATCATAGCCCCAAGAAAGAGGAGTAATCCTCTCAAAAAATAACATACAAACTTGCTTTTACTTCACAACATACTTTACCTTTTACAAACTTTCTTTTATTTACTCTCACTTGGCTTTTACAATACAAAACAAGAGTTTGGCAAAAAAACTTAGGCATAGGTTGAGCTTTCAGTCATTTAACACCTATCACCTAGGCCTTTCGGGGTGACAACAAAAATATAAGCCACATAATACAGCTTAAAGCATGTAAGACCTAATTTCGTTAGACAAAATACCTAAAGATACATGAGAGATAAGAAAAAAATTTAAAATAGGCTAAAAATCATGAGCATGTTTTTCAAACATTATTACATACAAACCTAATCACAAAGATGGTGCGTCATCAACTCTTCATCATAAAAAATCAAGTAAAAGAGCAAGCAAGCAATTTAAGCACACAAACATTGTCTGAGCACATCACTCAATGACCCCAAGCTATCACAACATACCCCACCCCCAACTTAAAATGATACATCGTCTCCAATGTATCTCTAATCTAAGCCTAATAAAATAAAAGAATAAAGGGAACAAACCTCCTCTAATGACATTTACATGCATGGGATGGTGGTATGAGAGCTCGCACTTGAATTGATCTTTTTCTTTTCTCTAGGGCAAAAGAAGGAAACAGACAAAAGAAAAAGAAAACACTGAGCTAGAAAGTAGTAAAGGAAAGTAATAAGATTTTGTCACTTGGCTCCCTCCAAGAAGGGAAAATTTTTAATGTCGGTTGTTGATGACATGAAATTTAATCTTTTATCTTTATCTAACTCTAACGCATGGTTTGTGAATGAAATGAATGATGTGCTAAATATGCGCTCAAGTGTTTTGTGATAAAGACATTTTTATGTGATACTACATTCTAAATATATGCGTTGATAATGATATGCTCGTAGTATACGATGAAGTAGTGCGTGTGACAAGTTTTCTTGCGCTGAAACCAAGTATAATTCCAATGCAAGTTTCTCAGAATGATCCGAACTCGAACACGGGGATTGTTTTTGTTAATGCGATACTTATGTGATACATGCGAATGGTTTTAACAATGAATAAAGAATGTGGGTTTATACAGAAATATAAATTGTGATTAAAGTAAAAATGCGTTGACCAAGTAAAGTAAAAATGCATTGATAAAGTAAAATCCTAAGCTACTATGATACACGATACAAGATACATGATACATGGTACTGAGGTCGAGAACTGACTATGAAGTTGTACAAATGAATCGATGTATGAGATGACAAGTCTTATGAATGAAGTAGAAAGAGAAAGAGTAAAGAGTAAAAACATTGCAAGTTTGTCAATTGCATTAAGGACGCAACTAAGATTCCGCTTTCCCTTGGCGTACACCTCTCGGTGATCGGCCGCGTTCCCATATCTCTATGGTGAAACAAGGATGAACGTGATGAACGCAAGGTTGTTTCCATCTCTGGAAATACTTCTCACTTTAGTTAACGCATTCTTCCAACCTTCTCTCGATAGGCGGAATAGCATCTTCACTTCTGCTCTCACAGGTGAAGATACCATCGAGCATGCTTTAGCTAAACTTAATTAATTCCTTAACACAATTTAACTCACTCGTTTAATTCTTGCTATTTACCCTAGAGATTAAGAACACATCATGGAGAAAATGGATTATGAATATATGGAAAGAGACAGAGAGATGATAATGGTGACGATGATAACATTTAATTCTAAAATTAAGCGTTTGATACATGTTGTGAATGAAGAATTACAGAAGATGAACACAAAAGATGAAATAGAGGATAGAAACAAATACGGAAAGAGTGTCAACGTCTTGACACAGATCCTGATCAGAGATTTGTGCTTGTTGGCGTGTGGATGTGATGGAGAGGAAAGCTTCTGTCACACCCCGCCCCAGACTACCCTCCTAGCCTAGGAAAGGGCGTGACTGGTAGCAGTTATCAACCCTTTTGTTGACACTTACTGCCTATTAACTCTTGTGGAATAACTCTGATACCAATGAACAAATTCAACAACCAAATGATTAAGTAGGCCCATCTTATATTACAACAATGTAACGTTTATACAACTCAAAGACTTAACAACAAAATTTACAACAACAACCATAAAACCCTCCGGAAGTGTAACTGTGGCACGTGGCAGACCTTAACCTTAGCAGCACCCTAGAACTCCTCACCTTTCTGCTACCTAGGGGGGAGGGTGTAAAACATAAAGCATGGAAAACATGAGCTACAAAGCCCAGTGAGTGGTGCCTTTAGATAAACAAATAACTTCGTCAACAGAAATATATTTTTGGGAAAGCAATGCATAGTCAACAAGAACATTACCACAAGTTCATTATTATTTTCCAGCCCAACTGCTGGAGAATCCCCAACTCGACCGCTGGTTAAAAAAATCAACCCCAGCTTGACCGTTGGTTATCACATAATATAAACATCCCTAGTACTTCCACACGTATACTAAGACAACAACAATTCTTGTGGAAACTTTCCCTGTACCCTATTATCCCTCCAATGTGCACATCGACTATTTTCCCGCTAGCTATGCTTAGGTAACTTGACTATATTTCCCGTTGATCATCACCGACTATAATTTTCCGCCGACCAAAGCCGACTAATTTTCCTGCCAAGTACCTTTTCAAGCATGCTAACTATATATCCCGGGTACAATTCCAGTTTCCAACACAAACATACAAGCAATATCTTAACAAGCATAGTAATCAGATAAACACATATCTTTGATCATGCCAATTTAACATTATCCCCTATATATATTTACTTATATATAGAATTCATATCAATAATACACAATAACCACTTACCTTGGTTAGTTAGGAACTTTCCTTTCCAAAGTTCCTTAGGTTTCCTTGGTTTCCCTTTTGAATCCTAAATTCCAGATTCAAATATCAGCTTAGATTACTCATAGTTCCAGACCTTATTTTAAGATACTTTCTTCTGCAAACATGTTCTAAAATGTCTCAAGAAGCTTACCATAAAATCTTAGCTCATAATTCTTCGTGTTTTGGCCGGAATCATCAAAATATCAAGATTGGCCCAGCTTACCAAACAGCTCGACCCTTCTGTCTTTTCCTCATTCTCCAGCACGATTCCTTGGAGCTTCTTCTCCGATAGCCACCATGAAAACTAGACTCTTTTAGCTTTCAGATGGCTTTGGAATTACATCAAACGCACGAGTATTCTGGGAGAACTCCTCGTCTCAAGTTGATGCTACTTTCCAGACTTCACTGTCCAATACGTCCTCTTTGAACTTCTATGTCCAACGCATGGATTTTGCTCTAAAGCAAGGTTTCCTCAACTTTCCCACTCTTCTTAAATGTATTTTGAGTTGTAATCTGAAGAATGAAGTCTTTGGTCCTATTTATAGGCATCTAAGATTGCTCTATGGTCGACACTTCCTACTTGGCCGCATGACCAAGTGTCTCTTCCTTACACCATCAACGCAATCTTGCATCAACACAACCCAATGTGTCTTCTTCTCCTTTCACCAACGCATGGCCCTTACCTTTGTATGTCTTCTTATACTGCCACCTCTTTTACTTAAGGCTTAAGAATTCTTCCTAACAAGCCACATGTCCGATGACATCTTCCATGAGTTCATTCTTCATATGCGTCCACAAACTCTTGGATGTTCAATGCATCACTTCCATTTTCCTTCCTTCAGCCGCATGCCATCACCAACAATCCTTCCAATGCATCAATACAACTTCTTCCAATACATTGGTCCCTTCCAATGCATCAACACAACTTCTTCCAACGCATTGGTCCCTTCCAACGCATCAACACAACTTTCTATACTTAGCCAAATTTCCAAATTTTCCCTCCTTCCAACGCATCCCACATAACATTCTATACTTAGCCAAATTTCCAAAATTTCCCTTTGCCCAAGTACTCTTTCCAAGATCTTGTGGCCAATGCATAGCAATGCCTAGTCCAACACTTAGTCAATTTTTCAGGGATTTAAGCTTAACTCAAAGCTACTCACATAGCAATGTCTAGTCCAACACTTAGTCAATTTTCAGGGATTTAAGCTTAACTCAAAGCTAGTCACATAGTAATGTCTAGTCCAACACTTAGTCAATTTTCAGGGATTTAAGCTTAACTCAAAGTTACTCACATAGCAATGCCTAGTCCAACACTTAGTCAATTTTCAGAGATTTAAGCTTAACTCAAAGCTACTCAAGGAAAATCTATTCAACACTTAGAAATTTCCTTTTTCTTCAACATAGGATTTAACTTTCTCCTAGTTAATCCCTTAATCACCTGTTTAAGTAGGAAAAATGGAAATCTAGGTTTCATAGCTTCTCTCTCAGGCTTTCTTTCCGGTAGAATTGACCTTTGCACAGAGCTTCAACTACGAGAATCGGAAGAATTCTCTGCTCGGAGACTCACCTCTCGGCCTTGTCTCATCGTTCTCCTGGATCTACTCTGGACAGTTGCTTCAGACCAGCCTCTCTCTCAGAATCAGTATATGCACGTCTCTATGTATACATGTCTATCTTTCAGTGAATTTGAAGAAGTTATTTATAGGCGAGACCTTGGCTCTTTGAATTTGTGGTCACTACTGTATAGTTATGGCAATTCCTGAAATGGCGAAATGGGAAATTCCTTCTATTACACAATCAATCCGTCAGAAATGCACAACTAAAAGTTGTACACTTGTCAGAATCCTCCGCAAATACATTGCTCTTCACATCTTCGATCAATTGCCACATGCGGTGTTGTTTTTTATTACCACATGCAGTTGAAATTGCGTTGATCGCTAAGCTCAAAATCGATTGTCGCATGCACCGTCATTGCGTTGATCATCTTTTCATTCTTGATTGATGGGCGCAATGCAATGTAGATGTGTTGTTTGTTTTGTCTTCAAGCCATGAACGCATGCGGTGACTTATTTCTTGCAAATAGAAACTGAAACATTCTATTCTACCATCGCAATGGTGTTAGTGGGTGTATTTACGACATTTCATAATTTTTGTATTTCTTAGCCAATTTGTATACTATCGACGCAACTTTCATTTCTTTTTACCGCAATATCTAAATAAAACAGTATAAATAATTTGTATTTCTACAAGTTATCAGTTGCTCGACGTGACATATCCCTTGTCAAGGAATAAAGAAATTCTCATATTTCTTTGGTCCCTTCTTAGATGAGTCATATAGCCCGGTAAGACTGTAAGGTTCTTCATCTTTTAAAGAGAACCAGACAGATCAAATTTGTGATTTTTGGAATAAGGCAAAAAAGTGAAAAAAAAAAAATTGAAAGACTCAAATGACCCAAAAGAGTAAAAAAGTCGAAAGAAATAAAAGACTCAACAGACTCGTGAGGACTAGAAGAGGAAAATTAAAAAATATATGAAATACTAGGTGTTAGAACAGGGCGAGGTCTTTCGACCTCTAACTTTATCACCTAGATGTCAACGAGATTAGGCTTAGGATCCTCCTTAGCCTCACAAACTGGCAAGCATGGCATGACATCCTTATCATCATTAGAGAAGTAGTACTTCACAAGAAATTCTACCTCCGAGGTACAGACGATGGGTGCGCTATTTCGTTCTCCAATATCTACAAGGCATTGATCATCTGGGCGACATGGTCGGCCATGTTTTACAGATGAGATGATACTTCTACTCTATATGTTTTTCGCGCTTGTGACTCCTAGGTTCTCGAGAATTAGCCACAACACCATTATTATCACAATAAAGTGTGATGGGCTTTGACATGTCTGGAACAACTTCTAGATCAGTTAAAAATTTCCTGAGCCAAACGGCTTCCTTAGCAGCTTCACAAGCCGCTGCATACTCAGCCTTCATGATGGAGTCAGTGATGCACCCTTGCTTGGTGCTTCGCCATACTATTGCCCCTCCGTTAAGAGTGAACATTGATCCTGATGTGGATTTCCTAGAATCCTTATCAA
This sequence comes from Benincasa hispida, assembly GCF_027475165.1. Lineage (NCBI taxonomy): Eukaryota > Viridiplantae > Streptophyta > Magnoliopsida > Cucurbitales > Cucurbitaceae > Benincasa > Benincasa hispida. The sequence continues at coordinate 64,778,224 of NC_143480.1, read as the reverse complement.
TCTGAAAATCAGAGTCTGTGTATCCCGTAAGGATCAAATCCTTAGAACCATACACGAGCATGTAGTCCCTCGTTATCCGTAGATACTTGAGGATGTTTTTCACGGTAGTCCAGTTATCTAATCTTGGATTAGATTGATATCTACTAACTATCCCCATTGCATAGCAAATGTCAGGTCTAGTACATAACCTCGAATACATCAAGCTGCTCACAACAGATGCATAGGGGATCCGTCTCATCTCTTCAATCTCTTGAGGTGTCTTAGGACATTGTTCCTTAGACAATGTAACTCCGTGCCTGAAAGGCAATAAGCCCCTCTTGGAGTTCTGCATCGAATATTTGACAAGCATCTTGTCAATATACGATGTTTGAGACAGAGCTAGCATTTTATTCTTTCGATCTCTAAAGATCTGAATACCCAGAACAAGCTGAGCCTCTCCCAAATCTTTCATTTGGAATTGAGTTGCTAGCCAATTTTTAAATGCAGTCAGTAAACCTACATCATTCCTAATGAGTAGGATATCATCTACATATTGTTGGGGTTGATGCCCTAAAGTCTCATGTCCTGTAGTTTGTAAACAGTTTTTATGAACGCTTATGTTGTATAATATATGATATTTACTTCACATCTTGATTTTGCTCAGTTATTTGTTTTATTTGCTTTACCACAAACCAATAAACATAAAATCCCAGGTTATCTATATGTAACTTAAGCATGTATGTGGTGACATACAAGTGGATCATGTCTTAAGTGATAACTAAAATGGTCTGTAGTATATGGATATAGGAGGGAAACCTTATCTTGGTAATGCTATGGATGCGACCCGCTTTGTGGAATGGTCACAAGTGTTGTGACTTGTCACAGATGGTCTGATCCTGATCATTTGTGTAGGAGACATGCGAGCGAGAGCGTCCTATACAAAGAGTTTGTATAAGACCTGACCATGAAGTGTTAACGTCTCGTTATATAACACCATTCATGACAGAGACTTCACTTTACTAGGATGACCATAGGTAACATGACCTCAATCCTGAGTGAGTTGGGAACTTCTGCCATTGAGGGCAGTCCTTTGATTTTTATGGGTGTGAGTGGCCAAGTCGCCAACTCACACCTACCATTTTGGGGATTCATCTGATTTGGGAGTTGGGAACTCAGCTACACAAGATGGAATTCATTCCTTCCCCGAAGTAGGGGTAAGTAGATAGATAGCTTCCTTAAGGGCTGATTCTAGAGCTTGAACATTGTGGTGCTACACACCTTCTCTTGGCCCGAGAGGTTGATGACGGTAAATTAAATGTCAATTTACTCGACAACTAAAATCCCTTGGACTCAATATACGATGCACGTTCTTAAGTATGGTCATACGTTGGAATGACAATGCGTTAACAAATGTATGCGATGATCATGCATCTTGTCACAAGTTTTCTTGCGCTCACGCCAAGTATAACGCGAACGCAAGTTCTCGAGTGATCCGAGGTCGAACTCAAGGACTTGTAGCAAAATGAATGCGGTAATGTGCATGCGGTAGTTTAAATAAAAGAATGATGGAGGGGTTTCTACATTAACACTACTCTTACTCCTAGCTAACAGACAACGCAATGAGAATATGCATGAGAGGTAGAGGCACGAAAACTCTTGACATGAAACAAATGAATGGAGAAATAGATAAAATGTAGAGATGTTTTCATTGCAGTACTTAAGAGTGACCGCAAGGGCGACCACAGTCAACGCAAGCCATGCAATAATGCTACACACTTGAGCCTAACTCTAGGATGTATGCGGTGTATCTGCGATATTGCCAGGAAGCCTATGCCTACCTAAACCTCCATAACCCGCTCACGAGCTCTCGTCGCATGAGCGTGATAGCCGCATGAGCGTGATAGCCGCATAACACCTTATCCTACTTCCTGGACGCATGCAATATCCTATCCGTAGGGTGCATATACTGTGTGATAGCAAACGGAGCTTATCCCTAAGTTCCCCATTCTTGCCTATGTGTTACAATCCGCTCTCTCGAGTCTTAGATTTAGGTTTTAGACTACTCTCCCAAGTATGCCTAAATGATGAATGAAACGCTCATAGGACAAGGTAACCACATGAACTTTGCTGACCTAAGATTATTCCTATCTCTAGTGAACAATGCTTGCATTGCTTAATGCGACCAACCACTTACCCTCTTGGGTAGTTGGTTATTCCTGACTTTACTCATAGACAAGCATTGCGTTGGCCTATAGACAAGCGTTGCTACAACTTCACACTAAGAAAATAAGGTTACTCACACACTCACGCAACGCACACCTCTCAAGCAATCTCACTAAGTGATGCAATGAAGTTAAAGATGCTAAGTAAAGAAGATGGAGATGGAATCGAAGGAAACATAGAAATGTATTGAACACAAAGTGTATTAATTCCTTAATCACAAAATGTATACAATACAATATAAGAAAAGAAAGGAAA